>NW_027397082.1:21412599-21420637 GCF_003265705.2 Callorhinus ursinus | reverse complement strand
AAGATTTTATTTATTCATTTGACAGAGAGAGACACAGCGAGAGAAGGGACACACCACCAGGGGGAGTGGGAGAGGGAGAAGCAGGCTTCCCGCGGAGCAGGGAGCCCGATGCGGGGCTCGATTCCAGGACCCTGGGATCATGACCTGAGCTGAAGACGCTTAAGGACTGAGCCACCCAGGCGCCCCTCCTTATGACTTTTTCTTAAGAGACCCATTGTTTTGGAAGATTTTTGCATACCAAGCTGCTAAGCAAATGCTTTTGGCTCGGTAGCATTTAATTCATCTTCCAATTCTCTTATTAGTCAGGGAGCAACTACAGAGCTGCTGATCTGACATCCTGCCTAACAGAACTGTTATAATTTCAGATAAAACCGAAGAAAGTCCAGGTTTGGGTTCACCTCTGTCGTCTCCTTCCAAGAACACAGGGTTTCTATTGGGCTGTTGAAACACTGACAATATGCTGCCCTCCCCCTTTGTGATGTTAAGGGAACTTAAGTGAGAGAGATCCTCAACTCTCCCACTAAAAAAATCTAAGACCCACACCATGTCTGAAATCCTCAGATTTGTGATCCATAAATAGACATCAATGCACAAGTAGTTCACATCATTTAGACCTGGCCTGGATCATCATTTTAAACAAAGTTTCAAAGCCCCATCCATTTACTTTGGGCTTGTTCTTCAGCTAAGATAGGTTGTATGAAGGTAGTAAGGAACATTTTCCAAACCACCACCAAGTGGCTAGAAAGACTGCAGGCTATTGCTAATATTTGGGTGTGCTTGGTTCTTTCTCATTTGTCTCTCTGTTTCTGTTCTTCTTCATCTTTGTCTATCTGCCAGTCTCTCTGTGTCTCTGTCTTTTGACATATATGTCATTATGTCACACATATAGCTCTAATATGTATACAAAACACATATTATGTACATGTATGTACATGCATTCATACATATATATACATATTAGGCATACCCATCACATGCAATTATTATGATTCCTTTAACTAATTCTCTATTTTGGGACATTTAAGCTGTTTTCAGTATTTTGCCATTGCCAAGTAACACTGCATGAACATGCTTGTACCTAAATCTTTGGGGACATCTCTGATATTTTCCTTAGGCTACATGACAAGGTGTTGAGTCATCCACCAAATGGGTTGACTTTTGGATGTTGTTTTTTGTGCCTCATCAAATACAAATTTATGCCACTGCCAACAATAAATGAGAGCATCTTCTCTGCCCACACTGGCAATTTTCTATTACAATAATTTTTCTCAGTTTCATAGGCAAAACATGATATTTTAGTTGTCATTGCATTTCACTGATTCCTGGTGAGGTTAAATATTTTTTCGAATTTGCTGTCATTTGAGTTTCTCCTCATTTGCATTTTGTGTTCCTTTTTATTTCACTTTTTTTCACTCCCCCACAGAATGCTGCCCTGTGCTCGGGCAAGTCTCATCTCTGCTTTGGCCATGGAAGTGATATCGGTGTCCCACAGAAAACTCAGCATTGTCAAATGCTTTGCAAACAGAACATGTGTCAGAAAAATGCACATTCCCAAGGCCCACAGGTGGCTCGGCCAGCCACATCTGTCATTCCTCCAACAAGGATGCCCGAATTCCCTCCAGGGCTATAAACCTCACTTCTCACCCGGACTCTGGACACCATCACCCAGGGGCCACCAGAGCAGGAGGGGCCGGCCACATGACCTAATGACTTAACCAGGTGAGGCTCACACGCACTTTGGGTTTTTACACAGTTGCGCCTCAGAGGAAGTGTTCCCTACTGCTCTGGGGGAAATAGGCAACTGTAAATCAGGTAACAATATGGCACTGACTTATTTATCCTTGTAAGAGTTTTACATTCTGAAGTCAACAAGGGACCCATTGCCCAATCCACGGTCAATCTGCAGTCAGCACGTAGGGAAAGCTCAATCCCCCTTGCTCGGCCACGGCCTGCCGGGGGCTTGTAGGATCCATCGATCGTGTCTCTTGGTCTGGGCCAAATGTCATCTGCCCAGAGACAGGAAGTCACCAAACAGTGGGAAGCGTTTCCTCTCTGCGCTAGGAATGCTCTTTCCCTTCTTTCCACTTGTCCTCTGAGTTTCTCCTCCGTGAGGGAACGTTTGCCTAGACAGCAGCTGCACCCAGGCAGACTCGATGGCGAATCACTCAAGTAGAAGTAGTGCAATTCAAGAGTAGCTTTCTGGCCTTTGGCTGGTGCTAATTAGCAATCAAGGCCAAGGCTGAACTCAGGGTCCCATCATTAATTACGGTATGTCCTTACAAGAGAATATTAGGCAGCTATTAATAATAATGTTTTCAATGAATTTTTATGGCTGAAAAATGCTCACGACATGAATTAAAACAAAATGAAGTTGTAAAACCCACATTCAGAATATAGAACATGATCCGGGGCATCTGGGTGGCTCAGATGTTTAAGCGTCTGCCTTCAGCTCAGGTCATGATCCCGGGGTCCTGGGGTCGAGCCCCACATTGGGCTCCTGGCTCAGCGGGGAGCCTGCTTCTCCCTCTCCCTCTGCCTCTCCCCCTGCTCGTGCTCTCTCTCTCTCTCTGTATCTCAGTGTCTCAAATGAATAAATAAAATCTTTAAAAAAAAAAAAAAGAAAGTGATCCAAATTATCTAAAAGACTATCTGGAAGTAGTGTAAATAGTAACAGTGATTTTCTCTGCAAGCAAGATTATGTTTGCATTTTATGTTCTGTCTTACTATATTTTAAATTTTTCCTACATTCTACAAGCTTTTGTGACTTTTTTTCTTTTTTTAAGAAGATTTTATTCATTTATTTTGACAGAGAGAGACAGCGAGAGAGGGAACACAAGCAGGGGGAGTGGGAGAGGGAGAAGCAGGCTTCCTGCTGAGCAGGGAGCCCGATGCGGGGCTCGACCCCAGGACCCCGGGATCATGACCTGAGTCGAAGGCAGACGCTTAACGACTGAGCCACCCAGGCGCCCCTTTTGTGACTTTTATTCACCAACCGCCCCCCCTCCCAATCATGGACATTCTGAAACACCAGATCAGATGTGATGTGCCCCAGGCCTCCGGGGATCGGGCAGGTTCCTATTTGTTATTCAGTTCTGCTCTTTGTATGCCAGTGCTGGGAACGGGGTGTGCTGGACCAGGGAGCCTGGCTTCACAGAGAATGAAGACCCGTCTGACTAGAGATTTCAGCCAGCATTTGCCCTACCCCACATGCTTCTTCCTCCCTCCCTTCCTTCCTCCCTGTCTTCCAAACATTTCCTGGGAAGAAGCCTGTGGGGCGTTGAGGGCAATGAGGAAAGTTTATCTCAGAACCCAGACCAGAACCAGATTTTCAACAAGCTCAGAAGGTCACTTGTGCCAGAGCCGAATAGGGACCCTAGTTTGGCAGCCGTTCTTAAGGAAAAAGCTCCATGGATTCAAATTTCACTCTGCTCCACCCTAGACACACTGCTGCTAGCAGGCTGGTTTCAGTTCTGGGCACCAGGTTAAAAAAAGAATATTGAAGAGACCGCCTTCTGCAGAACACAGAACGACAGTAGCACCTTCCCCAGCAGGCTTAGCAGCCAGACCGCCGCCACGTGCTGAACGTTGGCGGTGCGCCTGGTCCTGGACCAAAGCATGACCTATCGTCTTATTTGATCTTTAAAGCAACTCCTTTGCAGATGAAAAATCTGAGTTGAGCAAGATTAGGTAATGAGATGGCTGTATCTTTTTTTTTTTTGAGATGGCTGTATCTTAATCTGTATAAATTTTCCTGGGTAGGGGAGGGAAGAGATTCCCCGGGGAACCTTCTGCTTCCCCTGCTGACGGGTCCCCCTGACCACAGCAGCCCTGGCTGCTGGAGTTGGAGAAGCAGGCTGGGAAAGCTGCACTATATATGGGGCATCCGTATGAATCTTTCTGATCAAGAGCGACGACCCAATTCACTTGAGAATAACACAGGTTTCCATCTAAACTTTTCAGTGATGTGCCAGGTATAGCTCATGGGAGGTAGGAGGTTGAATGCTCTCGATTCAGGAGTGTGAGCTCCCAGGTGGCCCTCAGCTGCATCCACTGCACCCTTACCCTTGATTGCTAACTGGTTTTCGTGGCTTGAGATGCCAAACTTTGTTCGAACCCCTGGCCCCTATGGATGGCTTTGTGGCTCGTTAGGGAATTGGGTCCTTTCTTACAGTTTGCCAGGAATGTGATAGCAATAGATGAGGCCCCCCGCCCCGGTCCCCTGGTCTAGCTGGTAGTGGGACCCAGCAGTGAGTATGGGGTGCTTGAATTAAAGCCTTCTGCTGGTCATATGGACTGTTTGCAGCCGGGGTGAGAAGGCTGAGGATCCTAGACAAGCTTATCCCACCTATTATTACATAGTCATATGCACTTACTAATACACAGAAAAAGCTAACATATTGGAAAACTGCAAATATCTACTCATACATAGAAAATATATTAAAAAAAAAACCCCCACAAACTATCTATATAAAACACTGCTTTTAATAGAACAAAACCAGTTCATCCAGGAAGTCAGGGGTGCAAGGTTAACAAGTGTCACACGTAACCTGTATGTGGCTTGAGCACGAGGGCTTGTCGGCCCCCAGCCATGTCCTGGGGCGCTGACCCAATGGGGACTTAAATCTCAAGGTCAGAGTCGGTTCAGGGTGATGTGCTCCTGAGGTCTCTGAAGACGACGTGGGCTGCATTGCGTCCAGCGGCTCCCATGACGCCCACTCCTGGAAGCCAGTCACCCGGGAACCTAAGCTGTGCTCACAACTCTGCCCAGGGCACCCGCAGGGCCGGGGCTTACAGAGAAGCTGAGCGTTGGTGCCTGCGGGCCGCCGCTCGGACTGCGGGCATCAGAAGCCCCTGGGATGACTCTAAAGACAGATTCCCGGCTCGCCTCCAGGCTTCTTCCCCCAGAGCTCTGGGCAGGTGGCCCAGCGAGCGGTCCAAGCAAGGGTCCCCCTCAGTCTGGAAGTCAATGTGCTGGGTGGTGAAACTGACTCAGGGTGCGAGGGGGAAGCTGTGGGCGTACAGACCTCTCTGGGACGTGTCCATAAGGAATGGCAGCCTTGGCGAGGTCTGTTAGGCTTGGCATAGAGGCTGGGAAGAATTTTTAGATTGGGAAACGCAACGTTACCAACGTTACCAGCCCGTACTGGTCTAAACTCTGGAGGCGGGATTCAGGGACATGGGTCTCTCTCAGCTCAAGGTCGGCGTTTGGAGAGCCGCCTCTGTGACCTATTCTCGGGCCTCGTGAGGAGGAGGTGTGAGCTACCCCGAGGGTGGAGGGTGCCGCCAGCTGGCAGAGGCCCCCGCTGCTCCTCGTTTCCTGCGTGCTGAGAAGCCTGAGTATGGGGGATGGCTTGTTCTCGTGGGACTTCCCTGCTCTCCCCCCTCTCCCCCTGCCTGCCGCACTGCCGATCCTAGCTGCACAGGAAAGGGGGCCCTGGGGCACTCACCCGGGTGGGCACCACTTCCGCAGAGATACAGGTCTTGGAGGGGCCCGTGGTAGCTGGAGTACGGGGGTGCAGGGCGGGCGAAGTAGGGCTGGTCCAGGGTCATGGCGCAGTGGAAGATGTTCTGCGGGAGGCGGGCCGCAGTGGTTAACGTAGGAGTATTAGGAGTTTTACGGCCTTTGCGAGTTTCTCCCCCTCCTCCCCTCCCAGGAAGGTTCTTCTCCTTCCAGCATATTTTCTTGGATTCTTATGAAGCAGAAAGGGGAGGGGAAGAGAGAGAACAGGTGCATGTCCTTGGGCCGCGGATGGAGTTTTCCAGAGGCACTTTTCAGGAGGAAAGAAAGGTGAGGAGCGTCTTCAGAGTGGGAAGGAACTGAAAGGGGAAAGAAGAGGGAGATTTTAAGGGTTTTGCTGAGATCAATAAATCCTCCTCACTGTGTTTGAAAAATGGAGGATTTGACTTATTTTGGTAGCCTTGGCCAAGAGCCTGGGCCCCCAGGGGTTCATGTCCCAGCAGAGTCACTGTAGATGGCAGACAAGGGGTAGGGGACTCGAACTCAGTTCTGCTCCCCTGGCCTGGGTCCAAGCAGCCAGGACGTGGGGAGCAAGGGTCGGGGGAAGGTCAGACTTAAGGGCCAGGTCTGGACAAGAAGACTGACACCTGCTGGACGTCACCACAGGGATGTCCTTCCGGCTAACCCTCGCAGCATGTCCCAAGCTGACCTCATCCTCCCCTGCTGAGACTGCTCTCTCCCACCTTCCCCACCTCGGAGGGCGGCATCACCTTCCCTGCCTGGGCCTCCAGGTGGACCCTTCCCGTCCCTCTGCCCCGACCTCTGCAAGCACAAGGTACCGAGACTCCTCAGTTCTGCCTGCCCCACGCCTCCCATATCCCTCCGCTCCATTCAGTCCTCACTGCCTGGTCTCCTGCGCTCTATTCCTGGACCAGCGCTGTCCAATAAAAATATACTATGAACCACATATGCAATTTTTATTTTCTAGGAGCCACATTAAAATTTAAAAAGAAACCAGCGAAATGAATGTCAATAATATATTTTATTTAACCTAATAGATCCAAGACATTGTCATTTTAACATGTGATCAGTATAAAAATTATTAATGAGGTGTGTTGCCTTTTTTTTCATCCTAAGCCTCTGAAGGTTGGTGGGCAGGGGGCATGTGCAGCCCACCTCCGTTTGGCCTCACCCCACGGGAGCCACCAAGAGCCACATGAAGCTGGTGGCTGCCATATGGACCTGGCCTCCTAGCTGGTTCCTCTGTCCCCAGTGTCAGTGAGGTTTTGATACATCAGAGAGGCAAGTCCAAGGACGTGCTGCCTTAAGAGGGGAGCTCCCTCTGAAGAAAGCCAGATGGGAGAGGGGGCCGTGGATGTCCAGACAGTGGGGGCCATGGGCCTGGTGACCTGCTCGTCAGGCACTGTCTCTCTTGTCTGACCTCCTCACCCCTCCCCACTCCCTCGGTCGGACTACGTCTCTGTGCCCTTCCACTGGGGTCTCTGCACCATCCGCCCTTCCTGATACAGGCTGGGTGTGGAGGGACAAGAGAGAGCTGAGCGGGCATGCCAGGGGGTGGGGGTGCAGGGAGGAGAATGTGACAAGGGACCCCCCCGGTCTTGTACTCACCCCTCCAGGAAGCCCGAAGATTCCCTCCAAATCAGGTGGTGTGAGGAAGTCCCTGCCCATCATGGAGCCCTTGAAGCCAGGAGCGTAGGCCTTGATGCAGTCGAACACCGGGTACCAAACAGCAGAGAAATGAGATGGCGGGAGGAGGAAGAAGATGAGGCGCTAGGATTGTACAACTTGGCCAATTTCTGAAAATTCATTAAACTACATACTTACAATGGGCTTATTTTATCATATGCAACTCATATCTCAATAAGCAAAAAATAAAAATAGTCCATGGGCAACTAAATAATTCATTACTAAGGCCTGTGGGTCTACCCCACTTTCCCACCTGCTCACCCCAACCCTAACCACAAAGTTACTTGTCTCCCATGAATATGCAAAGCTTTCTTCATTTCCTTGCTTTGCTCAAGTTGTCTCTTTGCTTGGAATGCCCACTGTTGCCTGGCCAACTCCTATTCATCCTTTTGAACCCAGCTCAAATGTCCCTTCCTTTGGAAAGCTGTCCTTGTCTCTCTGGCGAATAGCTTCCACCTTTGGTTCACGTAGTACGTTGTATTGTAAGATTGGTTTCCCCCAAACCGTGACAGGACTGTGAGCAACTTTGGGAGAGGAACTGTGTCTTTTAGGCTTTTTTGCCCAGTGCCCGGCCCCAGCAGGCATTCACTGTGTTGACTCAGGTTCCGTTTGGGACTGGTCGGTACTTCTCGTCCTCTGGGACAGGACTTACCAGGTGTTAGTCCTGAATCGGGCAATCAGGAGGGGAGGGGTCCCAGCTGTCACTGCGGAGACAGGGCAGGCTGCGCTCTTTACCTTTGTCTGCATATGCGTTTCTCTCCTGCTCATCCCACACCTTGCCTCCAGCCAGTGTGTAGGGCGTGTACTGAGTGAAGAGGGAGAGGACAGGGCAGCCGGGGCGGGGGGGGGGGGGGGGGGGGGGGGGGGGGGGGG
>NW_027397082.1:21208436-21412499 GCF_003265705.2 Callorhinus ursinus | reverse complement strand
GGGGGGGGGGTCCAGCGAGGAAGGGATGCAGAGTTCGGTCAGAGGCTTGCCGCAGTGGGGAGGAGAGAGGGTCAAGGTGTGAAGAGAAGCAGCCGCCCCAAGGGAAGGGGCTGGGAGTGGCTCCAAGGGAAGGGGCTGGGAGTGGCTCCGAGGTGACAGGGACCGGGGGAAGGCAGGCCTGGGGCGAGATGAGGGGGTGTCTGCGAGGCTGTGGCGGTTGCTGGCCCGCGCGGGCTCTGTGCCCCCTGAGACGGCCCAGACCACCCGGGAGGAGCTCCCAGCCTCGGATGCACAGCCCCCACTCTCAGGTCCCACGTAGTCTCCCTCGACCTGCGTGTCTGTCCCCACCTGCCTCCACCGCCGCCTGCACTGTGACGGGCCCAGCAGACAGCACACGTGGGGGAAGGGGCCAGGCCCAGGGCAGCAGCTGTCAGGCGGCCGATTTCAGCCCAGGTTACCCCGTCTGCACACCTTGCCCTGAGCAGCCTGTGCAAACCAGAGCTGCTGGGGCTGCGGCCACCCGACAGAGCCCTGACGGTCTCCCGCCCCTCCCCTGCTTACAATGCCATGTCTACTTGGAACACACTGCCCTCCAATCTCCAGATATGACCCCTTTCGAGGCCGCGTGAAACGCCCTCTCTCCCTGCATCCCTCACTTGCGATGTGTCCTCTGAACCTGGATGTCCACTAGGCATCTCCAGAGTCACTTGTCCAAACCCAAATGCCTAAGGCCTGCTCCTCCCCCCACACAACAGGTTCCCCTTTTTTATAAAGACAAACACCTTCTTCCGGTGGCACTTCTTTTGCTCACACCCCACTTCCTGTCAACAGCAAATGCGGGCAGCTTCACCTTCAAATACCCAGTTATCTGGCCACTTCTCGTTACTTCCGCCGTCCCCACCCTGGTCCAGGCCACCGTCTTCTGTCCCTTGGATTCTGCAGTAGTCACCAATTGCAACAGATGCCTTTTTTTTCTCCCAATAGTGGCCAGAGTGGTCTTTCCAAAATGGAAGTCAGGCTCGGCACAAACTTTCCGGGAGTAAAAGCCAGGAGTGGCTGACAGGGCCCAGCTGCAGCTCTGGGACCCTCGCCATCCCCCTCACTCCCAGGTTCTCTTTCTCCAGCCTCTCTGGCTACATCCCTGTGCCTCCAACATAGCAGACCACTCCGCCCCAGGGCCTTTGCACATGACTTGCCCTCTGCCTGGATGTTCTTCCTCAGATATTTATAAGACCTTTATTCTCATTTCCCATGGGTCGCAGCTCAAACACCATGCTTGTCAGAGACGCCTTTCTTTCCTGACCTCCTTATGAGAACCATTTGCTCCTCTGACCTATTTTTCTCCATACTATCAGTGCATGTTTGTTGATTGTCTTGCATTCCACCATAAAAGGTCAGTGAGCTGAGGGCAGAGGTCATGTTGACTTTGCTTGCTGCTCTGTGCCTGGGTCCCTGGACCAAGCCTGTCACAGAGTAGGAGCTCCAAAATATTTATGAATGAATAAGTGGACATTGCCTTCTAGCCTTCTCCCAGGGCACACACCCTCTTTACATCATGCTATAAGTATTTGTGTGCCTGCCCTGTGATAAGCTTTGTGTCTGTTTCAGGCCCCTGCCTGACCCCTAACTCCCCTAACCCACACTCAATAGAGAGTCCCACACAGAACAGGTTTTCAACAACCTTTGGTGGACAATTGACAGTACGGAAAGATACTTGCTCCTGAAACATCCCTGCCTATCTCTGAAGGATGGAGATTCAGCTGGGCTGGGAGGTAGGAAATGCTTTTAGAAGTTTTGCATGAAGGCGGCTTATCAGAGAAGAGAATATGGAGCAAGGAGATCGGATGAGTGTGTGCCCTCTGATGGGCTGCTGAGTCAGACAGACCTCTTCTCTCCCAGAAAGCATTTTCTCCAGTTCTTCCCAAATGCCAGGGCTGTTCTCTCAGCAATCCTTTGCCCCTTCTGCAAATCTGTGACACTTGGCTGCACTGCACGCTACTCTTTCTTGACTCTTCATCTGCCCTGGCCCACGGACTTACCGCCTGCGATGAACTTCCTCTCCTTAGAACGTAAGTGTGGATTTAGGTAGATCCTAAGACACTGTGACTGTTAAGCACTAGGAGGAAGAGGCGCTCCTCTCTGTGTCTAGACAGTCACCCACCCCTTCCCCAGCCCGTGTGTGTAGGAGTGTCCCAGGGGACACAAAGCCCAGGGCCTACCCACCTGTGGGGAGGCAGGCCATCCATGGCGTCTTCAAAGGCCCGGTGGAGGAGTGTGTCTTCACAGTTCAGGTGGATGGGGCACTGGTGATGGGGCAGTGGCTGGCCTCCGGGAGCACTGGGGGCCGCCAGGAAGTCAGGCAGCCTGTCGACAGCCACTGAAGGACCCAAGAAGAGGCGAGGGCCCAAAGGCCTTGGTGCTTGGCCTCCAGGATCCTCCTTCTCTGCCCATCACCCTGCTTACCCAAGGGGTGGATTGGAAAGAAAAAGTATGGGGGGCAGGGTGGAGGCGAGGGAGTAGAGATGATGATATAAGTCAGCTTTTCCCAAACTGGGAGATTTTCTCACTCAGATAACGTCAAAAGAGACAGCTCTGCAATCTGTGAGCCTCTTACCGTTGATCTTGGTAACAGGTGACTTGGTGTCCAGCCTGGGAGATCCTCTCCACGAACTCCTTAGGAAACCATTCCTGGAAGAAGGTTCTGTGAAAAGGCCTGGGGATGGCTGAGGCCCCAAGGGGGCTGCCTTCTTCCTTTGCTCAGGGTGGTCCCTCAGCCTCCACTGCCAGGACCTTTCTATCCTTCAGAGCTCAGCCAAAGCAACTCTTCTGTGAAGGCCTCCTGGATCCCGCCCCCCGCCCCCAGCTCATCACTAACCACCTCTTCCTTTGAACTCTGCCTGAGCAAATGTAAGTGGTCCACACCAACTCCGACTTTGGATGTGGCCCGTGGGCTGAAGGCCCCTTTCCTCCTCCAGTCTGTAAGCTCTTGAAAGTCTTGATTATCTCAGAATTATCTTGACAAGATGCTTTTGAACCGATGTTTGTTGAATTTTCTTAGTGGAATCACTCAGAAAAAGTGGTGCCTTGTCCCCCCAAATAAGTCCCAAGAATGGTTGGGAGCCCCATACTCACATACGGATTATCATATGTTTTGGTGACAGGGGAGGTGCGATCAGTTGCAACACCTGCCCCCAATCCTCACCCCTCCCTGTACCCGCACACCTTTGTAGTCTCTTCCCACTGTGACCCTGGGCTTGGGGCAAGGTGTACGCTAGCAAGTAGGATGCAGACAGAATCCTGAAAAACACCTGCGTGAGTGGGTTTGCTCGCTTTTGCCCTCTGCCAGGTTGGAGAACATGCCTCACTGATCATACTGGAGGATGAAAGACACACAGAGCAGAGCTGGTCAACCTGGTCATTCCAGCAGAAACGGTCTTGGACTAGCCATAGCCAGCCCGCCTGGGCACATGAGCAAGGCCCGCCAGGATAGCAGGGCCCACGTTGACCCACAGCTGATGGAAGGTGCCTGAGCAAGCCCAGATCAGCTGAACTCAGCCAGGTTCAACTGAATTCTCCAGTTCTGCGTGCTAAGTCAGTATTTCTCATTAAATGCCCAGAAGCTTTGTGGTTGTTTCACGCAGCATTGATACGGCCATAGATAACGGACACAGACGGTGGAATCAGAGTTGGTTAGAGCAGCGAATCAGGGTGGTAGGATAACTCTGGGTTAAAAGTCAGACCTGGGTTCTAACTCTGGTTCTGCCAATTGCCAGCGGCATGGCCTAAGTCACCTCATTCCCCTGGACTTTTCTCCCCACGTGCGAGGCTTCTTCCCTGTTTGCTACCTGCCTGTTAGGTAAAGGAGAGAAGGACTGGCTTCCCCTAGTGCAGAGAGAGTGGGCACTTGCATCTCCCGCCTTCATGTAGCCCTGGCGCCCTTGACCAACACCCCCCCCGCTCCCCCATCTTGGCAGACATCTTGCTCCAGCCCCCAGGCCTCACCGTGGTGTCAGCTTCAGGAAGCTGGCCTGTGGGGATGTGTTTGACAGCACCACTTTGCTCCTCACCTCCGAGCCATCTTGTAGCATGACTCCTTGGACGCGCCTTTCATTGCTCACCAGCACTTTAGCCACTGTCCAGAGCCCACCAGAGCGAGGCCCCGGAAACCCCCCAGGAAAGAAAATACAGGTTGGATCTTGGGGGATTTCCACTGTCTGTGCTGCTCCTGGGCGCTCACAGCTTCCGCATCTGATTCCACCCTGCTGGGCTCTGCGGCAATGTGGTGAAGCCTCAGCCCACCCACTCCAATGCAAAGGCTCGGCTCGAATGGGGGCTAGGGGCCAGAGCATTCAAAGGGGGTGGTCAGAAGAACTGGGACCTGGTTGACAGCTGCTCAGCCATTAACAGGCTGCACAAACTTAGCCCCTTGATTCCAAAGCCCCACTTTGTGCATTGGTAAAATGAGGAACCCTCTCTCTGAATTTGACATTTGGTTCCAATACTGGGATCCCGGCAAATAATCGGGGTGGGGGGGAATTCACCTTTTCAGTGAAGAGGCTTGCTCCGTGTGCGGTGGCTGAGCTTGAGATGGCATCAGAGAGGGCACCCATGCCGCCCTGGACATAGCCCCAGGCTAGCTGCATCTCCCCCAGGCCCCCCATCACGTGATGGAGCAGCACATACCTGAGGACAGACTACTGGGGTCAGTGGTTGGAGGTGCGGTTTAACTCCCCAGAGCTCTAGGTGCAAACAGTCCTTTCTTTCTGGTACCTTTAGCCTCTCCCTGTCCCCATGCTGCCTTTCCCATCAGCCTTTAAATGGGCTCTAGGCTCCTGTAAGGCCTTTTGCCTCACGCCCTACATTCTCTGCCCATGCAAACCCGTCTGCGGGCAGAGCTTTAGCACCAACCACGCGGCGGCGATGCCCAAACCCGCAGCCCTAACTCTCTCCTGAGAGCCAGCTACCCCAGAGATCCCCACTTGAGTGGGGTTTTTTGGCTGGCAGCTGAAACCCATCTCTTTCCCCATTCCCCAACCTGTTCTTCCTTCATTCCCCCCATCCTAGTGACGGCAGCTTCCGTCTCCCACAGAAAGCTGAGGGCCAGTCGTGCGACTCGAACACGTGCCTCACCACCTCCATGCCATCGGGCGCCATCAACCCTGCCTCCCAAAGAACTTTCCAGTTCCCCCTCCCGGAGACCTCTTTCCTGGTCCCGGCCTGTCCTCTCTTCCTTCCACTCCTGCAGGGGTGTCCTCCTAGTTGGACCACCTTCTCCCACTCTTTCTTCCCTGAAGACCTGGAGCCCCATCGCAAGCTTAGCCAAGTCCTGCCACTTCTCTCCTTGGATGCCTTTGCCGGCTCAGCATTGCTCTCAGGGGCCTGGCCAGTTTCCGGACACGCCTCCAGGGCTCCTGCCTCATCCCCCAACAAGCTCCCCCTCTCAGCCTGCACTCCTGCCAAAGCAAACCTCCCCATGGTCCCGGCTCAGCCCCCAGCGTTTGCACGGGCCGATCCAGCAGCCTAGAAGCCCCGTCCTCCCTTGTGTCTGTTTAGCTAATTCCTCCTGTCCTGAGAGGCTCAGATTAGGTGTCTCTTCCTCGTGGAGGCCTCCTCTGATGCTGGACAGCATTGCTTCCCTGCCCCACCCGCATCCCAACCCTCACAGAGCTCCACTATCATCACTTGCTCTTTGTCTACCCCTCCTAGGAGGGTCTCAGTGCCCTTCATGCCCTGGCCCTGCCCCTGGCACAGGTAAGGGCTCCATCAACATTCACTGGAGAAATTAATGAAGAAACAAATTACTTAAAGGCGCACTTCACACACTGGGCAGTAGCTACGCCTCCCGCAGAGTCACAGAAAAAAGGACAGGAGGTCCCAGTGGAAGATCCAAACTGGCTGGTGGATCATAGAGTTGGCCGAGGCAGGGCAACCATTGCCAACCCCCCTTTTCCATGGCCCTGGGGAATTTGGAGCTGGCTTAGTGTGTGCTGAAAAACCACTTCCAAGGGTGGTTCTCATCCTTTGAGAGAAAAGCCACACTGACAGCTTCTAGCTGCATCTTCTGATGCACTGGAAATGGCCCAACCCTTGGCAGCATCCTCCATCCCAAGACACAAGCGCACACACGCACACACACACCCCCTCCCTCCCTGCTCCTACCAGGGGCTCATTAAGTCACACCACAGGGGCAGACTTCACTGGGTCTTGCTGCCCCCTCTTGGCTTGGCTGTCAACAGCCCCCCTCACAGAGGGAAAGGAGTGCCCCACCCCCACTGCCATGAAGGCACCTGTGCGTGCGTGTCCTGGGACCCCAGGGGGTCAGAGGGGCAGTGGAACTTTGTGGGAGGAGAAGAGCTAGAAAGAGGGGAGAGAGAGAAAAAGAAGCAGGAAGAGGAGGAGAAAGCTGTTCATGTTGAGCTATCACAGTGGGAGAGAGGCTTTTCTCGCTGCAGCATTAGGGAGAAGTGGCTAAGAAGGAAGATTCTGGAGGGTCAGCTGGGAATCAGCTCTGCCACCACTAGCTGTGTGACTTGGGGCAAGACCTGTCCCTTCTCTGAACCATGGCTCTCAGGTGTTGCTTTGAGGGTTCGATGAGTGCTTGGCTTCATGCCTGGCTCGCTGGGAGAGCTTGGTGAGAGACAGCTGTTCGCACTCCTGTTGGGAGATTCACTCCGCTCCGCTGCACCCCACCCCCTGCCCCGCACTCACCCAACTCCCCGGAGTGTGGGGACTTGTCATGGCTCCAATCACAGCATCCGTGGCCAGAGTGGCTTTTAGAGGCTCGGACTCAAACCACTAATCCAGCACCCGGGATGGCAAAATGGCAGGGAGAAGGGCATGGGGCCCCGGGGAGAGAGTCCCCCTCACTGTGGGGCCCAGCCGGAGGCTGGGGAGCCCCTCACCTTTGTAATTGGAGCTGTGAGGACCTGGTAATACTGGGGCAGCTGGGCTCCCAGCACATGACCTGAAAGAGAAGACCCATAAAACATAAATTGAGACAGGAAAGAAGGAGTCATTCCAATGTGTGGTATCTCTGTTCTCATTTCTTTATCTGTAAAATGGGAGTAATATTTCATATCCCCAAGAGCTACTCTAAGTTCTTTGGGAAGCTACAATAGTAGCTACTATAAGCCACTCTGAGTAGCTACAATAAGCTACTATTTCATGTCCCCCAGAGCTATATAAGGAATAAATGACATGTGTAAAGTGTTTGCAAGTTCATAGGCACTGAATAAGTTCTAGTGGTTGGAATTATTTTTGGAAAAATGTTAACTTGTACCTTAGTCCCTTACTTTGAATTCTGTAAGGCCCATCCCCTAGGAGGTAGCCACCTAGGCCGGCCCACAGCTCTGAAGCTGATTCCCACTATCTCAGAGAATAACTGGGCAGTAAGGCCCCGAGGGCATGGATCGTGATCTCTAGCAATTTTAGCCCCAGTGCCTGGCTTAGTGTCTGGCACATAGCACTTGCTTAATAAATTTTATCGCATGACGCTTCTTGGACTGGTCCTCTGAGAGGCAATGTCTACTTGTGGCGTTTGTGATAGATTCTACTGGCTCTGATCCTTCACTCCTCCCCGTAGCCACACACTTTTTCCCAGCAACTCTGCAGTACCTCCCACTGTAGCTGGGATGACCTGCCCTGCTCCTTGAGTCTGGGCTCACCCACGTGATTCGCTTTGGCCAATGGGATGTTTACAGATGGGAGGCAAACAGATGCTTGAAACTGGCCCACACATTGCACTATGCTTCTGCCATTGACGTAAGATGGCCATGCTGGGACCAGCCTGCTGCTTCCAGGAGGAGGGTGGGAAGCACCTGGAGCACAACTAGCCTGGCTGATATGCCCCAGCCATAAACCCCCATGTGAGACCACACCAGACTGGACTGTGCAGACACATGAGAAATAGAGGTTTATTTTTACATGCTCCTTGAGTTTTGTGGCTGTTACACAGCAATTTTTGTAGCCATAGTTAAGTCATTCAGCACTTTTCTAGAATGCAGAAGCTAACCTGGTCTTCATATCCTGGAAGAATGGTAGAAAATAGCAGCATGCTTGGTGAAATGTCCCTTCTCATACCCGTGGCAGACATCCCCAATTCATCACAGAATTTTTTCTTGCTGAGCCCAAATCTAACATCCTTCCTGTATGGGGGCATCTCTCCAAACTCTCTTGGCCCCTCTCTCTTATTTTAGCCACGACTATGGTGACAAGCTCCATGCAGGCTTCAATCAGCTTCACACGGTAAAACCTGACAGCATCTCACCTCAGATCTGTGGGACGCGCCTCACTGTTTCTTCCCCAGGGTGTCTCTGGTACCATGACAGGACGCCCACAGGAACCCACTTGGCACCCATGGATGCACTGCCCAGAAGTTAATGTTCCAGGTGGGACTTAAACCCCATGGGGCACTCTTTGCCAGTGGGGGACAGAACCTGATGGATAAATGTTTCCCTTTTTTTCTCAGGGGAACTGTCCTGACGTGCACTTCATAAGGCCGCCTGGGTGGTCCTCCTGGGATCTAGCACCTGTCACATGTGGTAGTAGCCAGCACAGTAGCACACCCTGGGACTGAACCTTCCTCTTTCCAGTTTCACTCCCCCTTTCCTTGGGGTCACCCATCACAATGAACTACGTGCTTACAAGCCTTCACTTCAGGCTCTATTTCTAGGGCCGCCAGGCTAATATCTGCTCAGCAGAGTGCTCTGGAAAACCCCTATTCATGGACGGCAGTTGGCAGGCTTATGAAGGTTCAAGCTCATGTCCAATCATCAAGAAAATGGGCTCAACATCCCGAAGGTCACTCATCATGCCTGATGCCTGCGCTTTGGACTTACCTGCCTGCAGCAGGGGCTTGAGCGTGGAAAGTGACTGGAGCCTTTGCAGCAGGGAACCCCTCTGGAAGGCCTCATGTCCACGGGGAAAGCGTCCAGCAGAGGGTCTATGGCTAATGTCAACCGATTCATGAACGCCTCATATTTGGGAAAGGCCTGGAACAGAGAGCTCTGAGTCAAGGCCCCACTGCTTAGCATTCCACGAGGACATTGCCCCCATGCTCTGACCTCCATCCCGTCCGCACATGGCCTGCGGCTCCTACCCAAGCCTCGGTGGCTCCTCAGCCCTCACGCCCAGCCTTGGCTCAGCTCGGCCATGGAAAATTACTCCCAGTTCCAGGCCTGTGAGCTGACGTCAGCACTAGGGGAGGCCAGAGAGATCCTAAGCAGATGAGCCACCAGGGTGGTGGCAGGGACAAGGGGTTATGCTGGCTGAGACCAGCTGTCAGCCACAGAAAACTGGCAAATATCCTAGCATGTGGTCTCTGTGATAAACCAGAAAACCACTTAAAATTTCTTCTCTCTGTCCTGTCTTTCCACATATTACTGGTGGAAGTAAGATCTCTTCCCCTGTATTGCAGCATGATGACTGTTCTTTCCTGGTCTGCAAATCTATGTCCTCTTGACATACACAGAAACAGAAGCCTACATCACTTCACCCAACAAGCCCCAATAACAGAATCCATTCCTTTTCTCTCTTCTCCTTTCTCCTTTCTTTCTTTCTTTCTTGCTTTCTTGCTTTCTTGCTTTCTTGCTTTCTTGCTTTCTTGCTTTCTTGCTTTCTCTCTCTCTCTCTCTCTCTCTCTCTCTTTCCTTCCTTCCTTCCTTCTCTTTCAGAATCCATTTCAATAGCATGGTTAGAACACACACCTTTCCTTTGCTGGGTGGGCGACAGGAACATGGATGGATGCCTGTGCCACTGGCAGCCCTGTCTTGATCCCCAGCCCCCAGCTTTCAATTTTTGGTTCATCTATACTAATGAATATATCCATAGAATTTTAATAAGGTTGCATAAAAAAAAGTTCGGCACTGAAGTATGTTTGAGAAGTCTTGACAAAAATTACTTTAAACCGCCTACAGTAGGCCCCCCACATGACAATCTGAGAAGACAAGATCAGAAAAGGATTTCCTTACTTTCCACAGTGGAATGTGGCCCCTGCCTCCTCCTGTGGTTACTAGCATGCCAGCCACTGTCCACCAGGCCCAGCGATGTGGCCTCGTCCTGAATCCTCTCCAGTGCACTTGGGCAGTTCAGGGTTTCGAGGAGAGGGTGGAGGCCCTGACTCCCAACCCATTGCACAGAAAAGAAGCCGTTTCAAGAAGCAAGCTCCCCAGGAGTTTCTGATCATCAGCCAGCCTTAGAAGCCACTGATTGAGGAGAGATACTGTGGGGCCATGGTTCTCTGGGTTTTACCCAACACTAGATTACAAAAAGCAACACATGTGGCTTGTATCAACCTGGGTTTCTTATGAAAACGTCCTCAATGGGATAGGAGTTCATGCTGTGCCTTCAGCTCGTATTTAGGCTTGGTACAAAAATATGTCCCTTCCCAAAGAATCTATATCTGCAAAACCAGTCACATCACGTCCATAACATTATTCAATGGCTCATATACATGAAGCTACCCAACAAATTCCTTATAATGCAATCCCAAGAAAAAAATGTGCATTCTCCATCAGACGTATGTCTTCCTTCCACCAGACCTGCATGCTCTCATGGACAATTTCTTGCCTTGGGCTGCCAGGGGATTGATGCCAAGTCAAATGAATATTTATTACAATTCTCTTGTCCTAAATACTTGATCCAGTTCATTCTATCCTTAATTGTCTCTGATCCTCCCTTCATCATTCTTTTTGGCTTCACGGGCTTTAACATTGATAACCACCTAGAGTTCTTTCCAAAAGCAAGAAAGATGGAAAACGCATACAGTATAAGTACATACCAGTGGATACCCTTTTGAAATTCAGCTGGCTGAGGCCACCTGAACAGTGGCCTCATACTGAGCACACACAGGTTTGAGGGTGTCCAGTGTCCACTGGTCTTTTTTTTTTAATATTTTATTTATTTCACAAAGAGAGAGAGTGAATGAGAGAGAAAGCACAAACTAGGCCAGGGGCAGAGGGAGAGGAAGAAGCAGGTTTCCTGCCGAGCAGGGAGCCCGATGCGGGGCTCGATCCCAGTACCCTGGGACCATGACCTGAGCCAAAGGCAGACGCTTAACCCATTGATCCACCCAGGTGCCCCCAGTGTCCACTGGTCTTAATCAGTGTTCTCCATCCCCTTCTCTTCGAAGCGCCAGAGATCGAAGGCTACCTCAGACTGGAGCCCTCCCAGGGCAGGTGGAATGGCCTGTCCAAGGCCTCATGGTCTTTGGACATGTTCTAGGATGACTCTGGACAACATGTTTTAGGATGCCTCTAACCAGGCCCAATTCCTTTCAAGAGCCACCTACAGGCTGGCGAGGGAGAAGGAGATCTGTTGCCGGTCCCTTTCCCTACCTGGGCATCTTTCTGTGAGAACTGGGCAATCTGCTTCTGGTTTTCCTCCATGTCTGTGCCCAGAAGGGACCTGGGCACCTTGCTCCCCATGCCCTCTTCTGGCATTGGGGTGAAGGAGTAGCGGTTTCGAAGATGAAGCTTCAGCCCGTATTTCTGCAGAACATAGATAGCATAGCAACATTTTAAGGGGTCTGTGTCCTCTGCCCTTGACCCTTCTCTGATTGTGTTTGCAACCATTTAGGTACCTGCACACAGTTCCCCAAGGCAGGTGGTGCCGCTTCTTATTTTTTAATGTAAGTATATAAAAAGCGCTCTTGCCCAGGCATCCTTTGGCAGGCCACGTCACACCACACCATGCCACGCCGTGCCACGTCAATCCACACCATACCATACCACACTGCACCATGCCACACCATGCTACCCTGATCACCTCACAACAACGGGAAGCATACCATCCTCGTTGTACGAATACAACAGAGGCTCAGAGCAGGGAAGTAAGTTGTCCGAGGTCACCTTAGGAGGTGGATCTAGGTTTCACAACCACATCTCTGTGACTCCAAAGCTCTGGCCCTCAGCACTAGTCTATAACTACCCCCACTTTGGAAATAAATAATTAAAATGTAGAAGGACACAATTACATAATGGTTATGTGAAAATCCATACTTAGAAGGTAGATAAATTATTCACATCAAAAAATTTTATTTACTTTGCAGACTCATTTACTCCAGGGTCACTTTAAATGGAAGTTCCCTCGATGTATTTAAAATACGATTTGATTCACAAATATTTGACCGGCAAACAGAACCTTCCAAGAGCACAGCTGCTTCTTTGATGGGGGTACAGATAGAACAAAAGGGGCCTGTGCTGGCCCCAAAACTTAGACTTACTCTCCCCCAGAGACGTTTTTCCTGAAACCACTCTACTGAGGTATGACTGACTGAAAGCTGTGCGCATTTAACGTGGTTAGCCTGATGAATCTGGCATCTAGAGCTTCCTTCCCAGCTCCCTCCCCTCTGCGCCAGCTCTGCTCACATATCACCTGAGCAGCAAGGCCTCCCTTACACACCCAGCACTTCCTGCCCCCTCAGCCTGCTTTCTTTGTCTCTGAAACCCTCACGGCCACCTGGCTAATTGCATAGTTTCCCCGTCTCCCCCTCCCCCCCGCCACCCCCCGGGGTAGAATGCAAGCTCTGTGGGCTCAGGGGCATAGTCCCTTTGCTCAGTGCAGTATCCCCAGCACCTGGATGTACTGCAATCAATACGTATTCTGTTGACTGAACAAATGAACGCCACGTTGCAGACAGGGGACATGTCCAGAGACAGAAACAAGATCTGTGAGGAGAAGTTCTGGAAAACACAAGGAAACCAAAAAGGCCTCTCCAACAATGACAGCTGAAGTTTCCCCAGGCCAGAGATATTCCAGATGGCGGGATTGCCATGGGTGGAGCATACTGTGGAGGTGAACCCAAACAGTGGTAGGGGCTTGGGCTGGGACACTGGCAGGGTTCTTTCTCACACCAAGACGGGGAAAGCTGGAGGAAGTTCCAGCCTGGTTCCTCTCAGGTTAGTAAACTCTTTCTCACCCAGGAAGTATCCTTAGTTTCTCCTTTTCCTCCCCCGTCATCCTATCCATCACCAAGTCTCACTGGCCCGGTCTCTCCAGAAGTTGTATGCTTCTCTCCATCGCCACTGCCTCCATCCCAAGCTGCCATCTTGTGAACCACTGCAGCCGCTGCCCGCCCGTCTCCCTGAGACCACAGCTGCGTCCACCACATTCCTTGCCACCCAACATGTGGACTGACCTTTCCTGAAGTTACAAACCCCATCCCTCCACTTCCTCTGCCCCTGGCACTCCAGGATAAAATGCAGTCCCTCCTTCACAGCCTACAAGGCCCTATCTCAGTTGGCCCCCCAGCCCCTCTCATATGCCATCTGCTGCCCCTCTGCCCATCCCTTGTCTGCTTTCTTCCACCTTGGGCCCGGCCATCTTTACTTCCCTCTGCTCAGGTGACCACAAGGCTGCTAACTTCTTAGCATCTGCATGTCAGCTCAAATGTCACCTCCTCAGGAAAGCTGTCCTGGTTGGGCAGTCCAGGCTGGACCTCTGGTCCCTCACTACCACATTGCCTTGTTTTCCTTTCTTTGGGGGTAACACTTCCTCTACCTGAAGTCCTCTTACTAAGAGCAGAAGCCTTGTCTCCCTCCCTCACCATGGTATCCCCAAGGGCTTCTCCCAGTGCGGGACACAGGGCAGGGCCTCAGAAGCATTTACTGAGTGAATGAATCAATAACCCACCCCAAATAAGCGTCCTAAGAGTTGCTTCAAGTATAACTAATTGAATATGGATAACTTTTTGTCTGATTCCAGGGCTTTCTCATAAATTGGACCTTTGTCATTCTTGGTGGTTTTAATTATGTGGTGTCAGACTAGAAAGAGGGATGTTAAAGCACCATTAGATTTGTCTACATCATGCAGTTCTCCTCTTATAAAAACAGAACCCTTCTTCTGATTCCCCCACGAGAGTTCTCAGCATGCACAGCCACCCTGGGTGGAAATTGCTAGGAAGGGACAAGGTGTATATGAGGGACCAGAGGTAAGAGAGATTCAAAAGGTGCGGTCCCCGGCCCCACCACTGTCCTGCAGAATCAGCTCTCAGATCAAGGTCCCTCAGGGTCCCATCAGTTTCCAAGGTTGTTCTGATAGACCTGAAAGTTTGAGAGCCCTGCCTTAGGTTTCCAGGAGTAAAGCAGGAGCACAGTGATCTGGCTGAGACCCAGAAGATTATTAGTGAGGAAGGGAAGGGGTTGCCACTTGAATGGAGTCAAGGCTGGCCCAGGGAGAGCTGGACAAGGCAGCTGCTTGCTGACGGGGGAGACAAGACCGCACCAGGGCAGAACTCTGCCCTCTCAGCCTGGAGTCCACTATTTAACGTGGGGCCACTTTTGAAGCAAACCTGTGATGTAGTGGACAGAACCAGGAGGTGATCCAGTCTGATGCTCTCGTTGACAGCTGTGGAAACTAAGACCCAGAAGAGAGGCCCCATGGAGGCCCCATGTGGGTGGGGGAAACCATCCTCTGGCTCAAGGATGGGAAGAGGGGCAGTGGCACCAAAGGAAAGACTCACACTTTAGGTGAGAGCTTGGTCTAATGGGACAGGCCCCTAGTGGCCAGGCCTGACAGGCAGTAGCCAGCTACAGGGCCCCGGGGAGGTCTTTCTGGAGCCTCAGTTTCTCAACTGCCACATGGGAGTAATAATGCTAGCTGACAGTTATGAGGTATGGACCATGGCCCAGACAAACCTATTAACCACCCCCCAATAGCCGTATGAGGTGGGTACTATTATCATCCTCATCTTGCAGATGAGGAAGATGAGGCGCCATGAGGCAGCTAATAAAACCATCAAGCAGGGATTCAAAACCAGCCCGTTAGGTCCCAGAGTCTGTAAGCTCAGCCCCATCCTCTGCCCAGGCCGGGCTGCAAGGGGAGCTCCTGTCTGTGACCTTGTCCACTGCAAACCGCAATGTGCTGGGATGTGTGAGGCTGAGCAGGACTGCTCTGGGATGCCTGTGCCAGCACACGGCAGCCCAAGAACGGGGAGAAGGAGGCAGGTGGACCTGGTTCAAGTTCTCTGTCATTTCCTAGTGTGTGAACCTAACTTCACAGAACCTTGGTTCCCTCATCATAGAACGGGACACTAACATTCTTGTCTCACAGGTGAAGACCAATAGCTAGAGTGTTAGAACTTGTAGCCCAAGTTGTGGCACTGGTAAAATAACTGTTCTTTACTGTTGTTTGGAGATAGAACATTCCCAGAGTTCAGCTGTCTTCCTATAGATGCTGTCCAGCTTGTCAATGTCTTGTCAGAGAAGGTGCTCCATACTCCACAGGGGGTTAGTTCTGTGTCTCACGAAGCAGGACTGTTTTCTCCCTTGCTTTGAGCACCATGCTCCTATTAATGCAACGCAAGGTCGGAGATCAAAGCATATACTCAATTCAGTGGGGGGTTTCCTAGTTAAAGGAGCCCTATGACAGAAACCATTTTCAAAGGAGTAACTTTTTTTTTTTAAAGATTTTATTTATTTAAGAGAGAGAGAGAGAGAGAGAGAGAGACAGCAAGTGAGAGAGAGAGCACACGAGTAGGAGCAGAGGGAGACGGAGAAGCAGACTCTCCTGCTGAGCAGGGAGCCCGACGTTGGGCTCGAGCCCAGGACCCTGGGATCATGACCTGAGCTGAAGGCAGACACTTAACTGACTGAGCCACTCAGGCGCCCCTCAAATGAGTAACTTATTTTTATAAAATGAATAGTCACGTGAAAATTTCTGTTCTGTGATCCTGAGTTTTATAAGTCAGATTTTTCAAAAGGAGGGTCTACCCACAGCCCTCACCCCTAGCCACGTCTGCCACCATGTATAATTAGTGCATTTGCAAGCTTGTCTTCAGCTGTAGTCTGGTATGGACTGAAGACTGGAGACCCTTGCCCGGGCCTTGGCTAGACTTCACCAAGTCCTGCCTGTGGGTGGCTCACTTGCGCTCTCTCTCTCTTTCTCTCTCAGTAGGCAACAGTGATTGGATGTCTTATTAACTTCAAACTGTCAATTTACAGCAAAGTTGGTGCGAAAATGCTCACAGCTTCTCATACGGGTGACACACAGGACCCTTTTTTCTGAGTGGGGGTGACAGAGGCACCAAGCGGGGGGAGAAGCTGAGTGGGCTCCAGGAATGTGGTCACCAAGCTTCCGAAAGAGGCAGTGGGGGTGACAGGAATCTGAAAGGACGGGAGCAGAGTTGGGCCAGCCTGTGGACTGAGGTTAAGCTGAATAGAAGTTAACAAGGGGCCCTGAGCGTTCTTGGGACTCCCTAAAGTAGCCCAGGAGTCAGAGGAGGTGAAAAGTCCATGGGTGCCAAATTCCTGCTCAAGCTGCCTACAGTGGTAATAGGATCTAAAGTTTAATGAGGGCAGAAATCAGGCTTTTGTCAGAGGTCCAAGGCTTCAAGGCAGGTCCCCAGCGAGGGCCAGGCGAGACGCCGGGAAGCGATGGGGCCGGGCAGAGCTGGAACCCCAGTCAACATGCAAGGCACCAGCCAGGGCTCCATGTAGGAACATGGGCCTCATGTTGACAAAGCTTGTCTTCCAGAGACGCCCAAGTTTTATGTGAAATTTTCCATTTTTAAGACACTGGTAGGCCAGACAAAACCCAACTGTGGGAATGCACTGAGGAGAGCATGTCGGGTAGACAAACCCTTGGATGGAAGAGAGAACCCAGGTGCAAGGGAACCACGTGGGCACAAAATAGGGAGCCTTCACCCCAGGTCAGAAAGCTGGAGCTGCCCCCTCCCCCACCTTTGGGCCATGGGGGAGCTCGACCTTCAGCTCTAGGTCAGTGTAAATCTCCTCACCTTCAGCAGGCTGAGGAGGTAGGACACTCGGGAGAACTTAAACCCTGAAATGGAATCCGGTGAAGACGGTCACCGGCGGTCACCGACAGTCATGCCCCGCCACCCCCACATCACCTCTCAGGGCTCACCTGGGATGACCTCCTCTGGGACAGCTGCACCCCCACCACAGGGCGTCTCTCGAAGACTGCTGTGTTCACCCGCAGTCTCTGTAGGTACGCCGCCTGGGGGGCACACAGGGCCCGCCTTTCATCCCAGGGGCCGACCTGCCAGCTCAGGGGACTCGCTACAGGCCAGCCTGCTGCCCCCTGGCTCATGCTGTTCCTGCCTCTGGGAATGCCGTTCCCTTGCTTCCTCTGTAAATTCCCACTTGCCCAGATGTCTCGTAAGATGCGACATGACTGCTCCTCCCCCTCCACGTCCCAGGGGCGACCTTCCCTCCTGCATGGCCTGGTGGCTCTGCTAAGTCCTACTGCACCGTGCCCAGCCCTGCCTGGGGTGCCCAGCTCCTCTTGGGGGGGTGAGCCTCATGCCTCCCCACAAGCACCGAGAGGCAGGGGCGCCTGGGGGGGGGCTCTGTCGGTGAAGTGGCTGCTTTCGGCTCAGGTCACGGTCCTGGGGTCCTGGGATCGAGTCCCGCGTCGGGCTCCCTGCTCAGCAGGAAGCCCACTTCTCCCTCTGCCTGCCGCTCCCCCTAATTGTGCTCATTCTCTCTGTCAAATAAATAAAATTTTTGACAAGTAAATGAAGTTCACTTGCCAGACACTGTTTAATCCAGCCCACAACCCTAGAGGTGGCCACTATGACTCTCCCCATTTCACAGATGAGGAAATGGAGGCCCAAGGAGGTTAATGGCTTGCCTCAGGCTCACGGAGTTCCTGAGTAGAGGTGTTGGGAATTGAACCTAGACGGTCTGGACCGAGGATCTATACTCCTGACCCATCCCAGTGAGGAAGAAAACCGAGCGGCCCTGGCACTGGGACACAGCCTGGCCCTCAGAGGTACGCCGTGTTGTTCTCACATTAGCCACAAGCAACCTCACAGAATGGTCTGAGACCACTGAAAATGGGACAGAGCAAGACCACGTCACAATTTTGCCTAAGTACAAACATGGGCTCTGAGTCACCCACAAAATACCCTCCACCTCCTCTCGCAGCCAAAATAAGTGACCACTACTTCCTTACCAGTCACCCTCTCCTGCTACTGGCCCCCCTCCCCAATAGATAAGATTTATCGAGATGCCCAGTCACAGGGGGTGCTCCTGCTTTCTGACGGTATCCAATCTAGAGCACACCCTACTTCCTTAGACTGTACCCCCAATCATCCAACCAGAGCTCAAATCCTAGAACAGGTTCTTCCAAACCCCTCCTTCCTGAGCCACCTCACATCACCCTGCTCCCCGGCCCCCCCCAGCCGGTCACCCCCTGACTCTGCGAACTGCAGGGCTGTGCCTGGGGGGGCCTGGGTCTTGGGCCGAAGGGGTGGACACCAGCCTCCCTTGGGCTGAGTTCCCATCTGCGAGGCTTTGTGTGGCAGGTCCTCGAAGCACATGATCTGTTCGCTCCAGAGCAGCTCTGTAAGTGGGTGTTTTTATTCTCATCTTACCACGGCTCAGAGAGCCTCAGTGACTTGCCTTGACCTTCACAGATAGAAAGCGGCAGAGCTGGGGGACGAATTCCTGTTTATAATTACATAAAATCAATGTTTTAAATTACTGATCAGTTGAGTTATATAATGCTCCCTGTAAAATGTTCAAGTAAAACTACTATGTCAGGGAAAGTGTTTAGATTTAACACCAGTCTCATAGCCCGCCCTCCCTGACGTGCTGAGTCGTCCCGTGTGGATATCCTAAAGCTGCCACTGCCTCAGGGAGATGTTCCAAGTTTGTCTTGTGAACACCCTCTAGCACACATGGTGGCCTCGGAGGGGTACCGGGACCAGAGTTTGAGAAGCACAGCTTCAGGGTACCCCTGGCCTGGCTCAACTTTGGACAGAGGAGCCAGTGGTGGTGGGGGCAGGGCCCTACCTCCCCTGCTGGACTGGCTTCCTCGCCGTCTCCGGGGTACACTTGGGGCCGTGTAGCTGCTAGGTACTTCAGCCTAGACACAGCTGGGGAGCAGGGGGCTCCCGTAATCCGTAGTCAGAGGGCCCCACCTGGCCCCAGCTTCCCAGGCTTTAACACGTCCCTCTGGCTATGCCACTTACATACTTTCCCATGTTGTCACCATCTTGCTTCTGAATGTCCCGACTCTCCCAAAGTTGTGGGGGAAATGCACGTACGTTAGGGGAAGGAGAGGAAAGGGAGCCCCTGATAGCCTCCTTAACTACTGAGGACACCCATTTGACAACCGTGGGTCAGCGCCAGGGAGAGACCAGCCGGCCGCCCCCCTCTCCTGGCCGCCCCCTGCGGCTTCTCGAATTCCGGCTTACAGCCATGTGTGCAGGGGCTGCGGCAGAGGGGAAGGTACTCACAGCCACCAGCCCGTTGTGTCCTGCAATGAGACCAGGGGGAGGAGGAAAGTAGCAGTGGTCGGCGGGCAGACAGACACGCTCCCTGGGGAATATGGGCACCCATCCCTGTCCCCATGCTCGTGAAGATCCTGGGGAGGTAGCCGAAAGTACCTGGATGTTGTAATAGCGTCTAGCTTGATGCCATAAATCACCTGGTCTGTGGGCAGCCAGGAAGCCCTGGTTCTTGCCCTAGCTTGAGAAAAGTCCTGTCACCCTGGCCTGGCCAGTGGCTCCAGGCTGGAGTGAGGGATGAGGAGAAAGCCACAGTCATCAGACAAAAGCTATCTCATGAAGCCTTGCGCTGCTGGGCTTCTGTCTCTTGGGGATGAGCAGGTGACTGGTGGAAAGTGTGTCAGTTTCCTGGGCAGGAACAGAAGGGAAGCGTGGCTGCTCTGCTGGCGCTGGACCCCCTCGCTGGCTTGGAATCACTGTCCAGGTGCATGCTGGGCATGAGGACAGCTGCTGTCACACGCGGCTTCTTCTGCCAAGTGTGGTCCATTCTAGTGCCCCAGAGGCTTTAGTCCTATGGCTTTGTCTTTGTCAATCACCAATATTTCCCAAATAAGAACAGTTCAAAATGAATTAAACACATAGAGCTTCAACGTGTGCTAAAGGAGTGCTGGCTGATTGGGTGAATTTATCTATCGTGTGTGTGTGTGTGTGTGTGTGTGTGTGTGCGCGCGTGTGTATTTCTTTTCAAAAATCTTAAGAGGGCTGCGCCTAGATTGGGAGCCCTAAATCTGACTTGGGATTCCAGGTTCCCCACCAGGCCCACTGCTGACAAGTGCGTCTCCTGCTCTGAGAAGCTTCAGGATCATCTAAGAACCCATATGAACGATGATTCACAACCCCACCCCAGAGTCAGCTCAGCAGGGTGGAGGCAGGGACTTGGGATGGATTTCTCACAAGGCCCCGGGGCGGTTCCGATGCAGGTGGTCAAGCATGGCCAGGGCCCGGGAGTGTCTCCTCTTCCCTCACTCTCAGGATAAAGTGTAGCTGCTTATGGGGAAGCCCTTGTTGGGCAGAGAGCAGGCCTGGGTTGTTTTCAGGTAGTGGGGACAGGTCTTGTCTGGAACATTTGGCACGCATTTCTCCTTGGTGACAGAAGGTCACTCTGAGTCTTCAAAGATGTCAGCAGAAGACTATGTTCTCAGAGCACCAGCCTGAACCCAGTGTTCGTGCAAATAAAATGTTCAGCCATTAATCTGACAAACATCCATAAATAGGAGGCAGTGATGACCCACATGACGGATTTCTTCACAGCTGAGCTGACTTTGTTTTACATTTTCCACACAGAGACACCCAGAATTTTAGAGGTCACTAAGCCAACTTCTCTTCCATTAAAGG
Organism: Callorhinus ursinus; assembly: GCF_003265705.2. Classification (NCBI taxonomy): domain Eukaryota; kingdom Metazoa; phylum Chordata; class Mammalia; order Carnivora; family Otariidae; genus Callorhinus; species Callorhinus ursinus. The sequence continues at coordinate 21,391,912 of NW_027397082.1, read as the reverse complement.
AATCTCTGAAATAGTGTTTTTCAACCTTCTTTGACCATGAGCCACATGAAGAAGTGCGTCCTAACCTGTGACCTGGCCTGTACCCCACATATAAATGTATCCACAGAAACAAAAGTTTCATGAACTCATATTAACTCACCATGTGATAAGCATGTGATGATCTATTTGATTATATTTCATTAAAAAAGACGGGTTAATATACTATTTTTATATACTTTTGAAAAATTTCTTAAGGTTTAAAAGCTTTGCTGGATGGGATTCATGAGTGAGTTGCAGCCCACAGTTTGGAAAGGCCTGCTCTCAAATATATACATCAAATTAAAGGCCGACTGTCCTGGGCTCAACCTGACTCCTGCTATTTACAGGACATGGCCCTCAGAGAGTCATTCTGACCGGCCGTGAGCTTCAGGCTTCTTGCAGTGTTGGAGCGAGAATAACCAATAATATACGTAAAGCACCTGACCCTCAGCAGACTCACGATAAATGGTAGCTATTTGTCTCTTAAGTAGTGCTGATTATAAATCTTGGAAAAGTAATAAAGGCTTCCAGGCAACGGGGTCCAGTTCAATCATCACACAAGCCCACAAATGCACAAACAGACCTCAAATGACAAAGGTCAAGATTCCAACAGCCCAAGACCCTCAGCCCTCCACACTCCATCCCTAGTCCTGCCTGAGCCCTCCTGGGGCTGCTGGTGACCTCTCCTTCCCCCGAGGGGGTCTGAAGCTGCACTGATCATTTCCAGCCTGACTCCAGGGATCCTCAGCTAGCCAGGCATGTGGGGCTCTTGAGAGAAGCCGCTCTGAACATGGGTTCTCAAGTGCGGCTTGCAGCCGTCTGCACTGGACCCGCTCCAAATTCTGGTTGGATGCGCTGACTTCCCCTGAATCCTAATCACCAGGGATAGGGCCCAGGAATTGCACTTTAACAAGCTCTTTGGGTCATTCTTAGGCATATTTAGTCAAGGGACTACTTAGGGTTCGTCTTCAAGGTGGCCCCCAGATACTCGTGTGACCTCAGGGAGCAGAGCTAACCCTTCTCTCAGAAGATGCCACTTTGTCCCTCACTTGATTCCCAAATGCCCTTAATTAAACCAGGCTGCCCTGAATGCTCAGCAACTGAAGAAACATCAAGGAAAAACTCACACCTGAGACACACACGCGTGGGCAAGTCACCTATGCCTCTGGGGACCTGGAGTCAACCCTCCGTGCCAGGAGACAGCAGGGATGTGCTGTCACCAAGGCCAGAAAAGCGGGGGTGGGGGTGGGGCATGACACCTTCCCAATCAGTGAAGCCTGGGGCTGGCTTCCCCTGGCCAGGATGTTTGCGACGCTTGTCAAACACTGCCCTTATTAAAATTTAGATTATTATAAACTTACAGTGAAATAAATTATATTAAAAACAAAGGCAATAAATACTCAAAACTTGTCACTTCCCCGTTTTTCCACAGTTTACCATGACCTATGCTCCTGCAGTTCTTCACCTCTGAGCAGCCGTCAGCGGCTGTGCCTCTCTCCCAAGTGCACACACAGCCCCCTCATGGTGGCAACTTGAAAAAGGCCGTTGTGGGGGGGAGGGGAATACTTGAACCACAGAAGCCAGCCAACAGCACCCCTCAGGGCTTAGCAGTATTACTCTGTTGACCTTTCCGTGAGAGAAAGTGATGGAGAAAACACGAACGATGCAGACGAAACCCGACCCTGCGCTGTGTCTGCAGCTGTTCCGCGGCAAATAGCACAAAACCTTGAGAGAATATTCTCCCAGTGCGGGAGAAATGTCATCTGACGGAGCAAAGTCTCTCCCATCACTGGAGGAGTGAAGTTCAGGTGTGACTGTTGCTTCCCGTCGGTTCTGATCTTTAAAGTCAGTGCAAACGGCAAACCACGTTCCCTTCCGAGCCGGCCTGATCGGTCGGGAGTAACCACAGGTTTGCTGCTAAGTTTAGCAAAAATCACAGAAATTTGGTGAGAGCCAACTGGCTACCTGGAATTTAGAGCATCGTGTATCTTCCTTGTAAACGTGTGTGCTCTATTTCTTCTATCTATCATAAGTTCCCGTATAAATGTCCGCACACATTTTCCCTGGCGGGGCGACTTACAGCATCTCCCGGCCACGACTGCTCGTGGAGCACACAAGAATGAAGAGCCGGCAGGACAGGATGCAGCTTTAAAACGGTGAAGAGCATCTTCTTTCAATCCTGCCATTGTCTGTCCTTCTAAACCCAGTGGGAAAGAATGCCAGAAGTTGAAATTTGGGGCCCCCCGGGAGTGTGAATGGAAGGCTCTGAGCAAAGACAACCTGGTCCAGACCCTGTGGCCTCCCACAGTTACATGGCGGAATCGGACACGCTGCAGCCTGGCCATCAGCCAAGTGCAGTAGGACCGACCCGACGTGCCCCAGCCAGGCAAGACAAAGGGGGCTGTCAGCCTCTGCAGACATGCACTAGGATCTCTGCGACTCATTTCTATTTTTTCCTAACTCCCAGTTTCCTTAGGGGAATGGGTAGTCCTAGTGGTGAGGTGGTGGTGACCAGAACTCAGGGCACTCGGGGTGGCTGGATTTCATGGGTCTTTTATGGCAAAGCTCTTTCTTTCCAACCCTTGCGTACCATCTGCTTTCCAAGAATGTGGTGGCAACTAGCTAATTTTGCATGAGATACATGGAAACTCCTGAGCTCACCTATTCCTCCCTGGTCATTCTAGAAGGGCAGACCCGAGCCTAGAGAGGGCAAGAGTCTGCCCCAGACCACGAGCAAGTTGATGGCAGAGTCAGCCCCACAACCTCACAGACCAAGCGGACTTTCCACCACCGCCCCTGCTCTGGCCCAAACCCCGGCCAGGCTGTGCCCAGAGCAGAGGGAGGTGGGGGGCTTGGGAATGCCACCCCCTCCGCCAGCCCTGGGGCCTCTGAGCAGGGCTGCCCTCCCTGGCCCTCAGCTCTAGCACGGCCCGTTTACCTGCTCCTAGCACCACGGCATCATACTGAGGATTTAGGCATCCCCTGGCTTCCCAGTGAGCTCGTCTCCAAGCCGGGCAGGGAGAGGCACCCAAGGCCCTGCTGAAACCTGGGCCACTTGCAGCCATTTCTGCCCAGCACTAGGCCAGGAATTTATTTACAGTCAGCTTTTGTGCAGCCCAGGTGGGGGGAAGGGGCAGGGAGCAAACAGGAAGAGAGGAGAAGCTGCAGTCCAGCTGCCGTACTTGGATTCGGGCCATGAGGACATGCAGCTCATGGAGTCCACACAGGGCAGAGTCTCAGGAGGCCACCAGTTCACCAGGCAGAAGTTGGGTCCCCTCCAGGCCGCAGAGGAGAGCCACTGTGCTGGTCACTCTAGGGCTCCCACGTGTGAGGCGCTGTGCTCACGGAGGCCCCAGAACTCCCATTTCATGGACGAGGGGCACGGAGGCTTGGAGAAGGGGTGGCGGAGGTCATGCAGCCAGTGAGCAGGTTGGTGGGGCCCCCTCCCCAGCACTGTCCTACGCCTCCTTAAGGAGTTTACTGTCCGGGGTGTGCTGGGGAGCGAATCCTGAGATACTGGTCAGACTCTGCTCTAGCTCCCCATCTTTCCGCCTGCAGAGGTGAGCGGCTCTACACCCCACAGGGTTGCCTTGACCAGGGCCTCAGCAAAACTACGGGGGCCGGGGGGACATCTGTCACTGCAGCGTGCTCCTGGAGAGCTGAGTGCTCCCTCCCAGACCCTGAAACACTTTGCATTCAGAAGAGGCTGCCGCGGGAGCCTGCAAGGGCTGGGGAGCTTGGGGCTCGCCTTCTTCTGACAGCCTGGACATCGCTCTTGTCTTTGGCACCTTTCCCATTTCCCCAGAATCCTCAAGGATTAAAGATCACATCTGCAAGTATCTTCAGGTGACACACTTTCTTGCTATGCTCTGGACTGCCTGGAATTAGGAGCTCCTTTGTTCTCTGCCCATTAGCTAGCAGGCCATTCCTCTTGTTAGAGGAAAAAAGCACCCAAGAGTTGAGTTTCTGTACTGCCATGACATCTGTCCATATTCTAGAAACCCGCTATTAGAAGTGCACCTTAAAATTGGGAGAGTATGCAGAGAAGGTGCGTCTGAGCAGGAGAGCCTTCCGCGGATCCTTCTACTCATGACCAAGACACCCCTCCGCACGTCAGGTTTACACTGTGTGCGAAACTGTGCTGGAGTCTGATGCAGGATGCTCGCCCCAGTGTTACAATATTGAAAAATTCGGGGGATTGGTTCAACTAGACATGTCGACATCATGCAGCTACTAAAAATTAAGGGACAACAGTAGGTGACAGAAGCGGGTACCCTAAGCAGCAGTGGGCATCTAGAACTTTCCCCCGCTTTGTGCTCTTCTGTGTTTTCCACAACTGATGTTAAATTTCCATTCGTAGAGTCAAGATATTAAGGAGGCATGTGGTCCCAGTCACCTCAGGTGACTGTCCCTCACTGCCACGTCTGAGGACATTAGTGTGAGGTGTGGTTCTGCCCCCACTTCACCCCCACCAGCTGTCTCCTTAACAGAAAAGAGTCTCTGCATGAATTCTGGCTCAAGACTGAAGACATGGAAGGCCCAGCTACTGTCAACACGTCAGAAACGCTGCCTGGGCGCCTCCTCCTGCCACGGTGCTTCTCTCCTACCCGCGGCAGACGCTCCCCAGTCCCACGGCTCAGGTGCCCTGACCTGCGGTGGGAGCTTCTAGGTGACAGGAGAGGGGCCGTCCCCCTGAGGCAGTGGTTCTCAACCCAGGGCACGTAGGGATCGGCTGGGGAGTTTTTATAAACCTCTGCTTGGGATCCAGAGGACCAAGGGACGCAGATCTCTGAGGTGGGGCTGAGGCAGGAGTCGAGACGGAGCAGGGTGCGGATGGACCAGGACTTCTATGCACCAGGAAGAGCCCAGGAGCCCAGGCACGTTTGGCTTGAACAACAGTGACCACAACCAGCATTTATTGAGCACCTGCCGTGTGCCAGGCAGCCCTCACAACCACCCCGAGAGGTAGGTGCTAGCCCTCTGAATGTGGGGGAAACGGCTGTAGAGTATAGGAAACCCGCCCAGAGCTGCAGAGAGGAAGCGGCCCACCCAGCCAAGGCAGCACCTTGCATCTGGGGAGGGAAATGGCTTCCCGAGGAAGCTCTCTCTCCACTCCAAGGAAAGCATAAAGGAGGTATCTTCAGACGCCCGCAAGCCCCGGGGACTTCCTGTCTCCTGGAGATCAAGGGAGAGGCAGCTCTGAAAGCAGATGCCCTAGTTCTAACCTCACAGCCACTGTTGTTTTAAGGAGACCAAGGGACTCCCCTGGCCTCCCTCCTCCCCCAAAAAGAAGGATTTGGGGGTTTGGTACCTGGAGGGGAGCCTAGTCTAGGTGGTTTCTTTAAGAGAGCCAGGGGGCTGTCTTAAAGAAAGCCCCCTGGCTCTCTTAGGCTCTCTAGCGGCTGCTCTGCAGGGGGCCGGGGTGCACAGCCAGACTGCAGTGCCCTGGCCTAGAGCAAGGGGAGGCGGGAGGTCTCCCACAGGCGCCGGGCCAGCTCGCCGGCCTGCTGCACCAGCACGTCTGTGGGGATGACCGACAGGTGGAGGGCCAGCAGCTCGTGGCACTTGACGGCCTCAGCGGGGTGGCCCTTGCTATAGTAGCGCAGGAGCTTCCTGGAAGAAGGGGGGCGGGATTCAGGAAAGGGCCCCAGCAGCCCTCCCAGACGCAGGCGCCCCTCCTGGCACGGCACGGACACTGTCACCTCGCGAGGCCCTAGCACCTGGCCAACCGCATGAGGCTTGGCCCTGGGCTGCACAGTCCACCCCTTTGGGTTCCCAGCCCTGCGTGGGGCCTGCCGATGGCCCTGTCCAGGCCACGGGAAGCCACAGAGCTGGCAGGGAAGCCCGAGGGCCCGGCACGGATACTGGCAGGTGCTGCCAACAGTGTGGCAGCCAGAGATGGGCAGAAACCCGGGCATGCTCCCACCCACCCCCCTCACTGAACACGGGGCTGGGCAGCAAAGAGCTTCCACCGAGGGCTTCTTGGGGGCGTTCCTGGAGCAGGAGCTGCTCCCCATGGGGAAGTGGCACTTGCTGGGCACCCACTGTTCCCAGCAGCCTTGTGAATCGGGGTCACCTGTAGTAGTCTCCTCCCAGCACGCCGATGGAGGCCGAGTCATCCGAGAGGACAGGCACCTCTATTATCTGGAGTTTGTACCCCTGCGGAAGAGGAAGAAGGGCTTACAGGGGCAGGTGGTGGCGTGGTGGAAAGAACACGAGCCTGAGTCAGACACCATGTTCAAGGCCTGGCTCAGCCCCGCGTGCTGGGTGCTTGCTGCTTGGACCTCTTTTTACCTCGTTTTCTCAACTGTGAAGTGGGACTAACAGTAACCTCCCAGCGAACACTGGAGGCAATGTATATAAAGCTCTGAGTGTCCTGCCTAGTACACACGTGGTAGTTCTCACTCCCACCAGTGCGTGGACCTGGCGCAGGGACCCGCAGGAGCTCAGGAGGGCTGTCAGGAGGGCGACCCTGGGAGGTGGCATGCAGGGTCTTGAAGGGCTAGGCATTATCAAAAGGCCCAAGTCTCTGCTGTGAAAGCAACCACAATCTCCAGGGCAGGAGGAGGAGGAGAAGGGGGGCGCCTGGGTGGCTCAGTCGGTTAAGCCGGGGTCCTGAGATTGAGTCCCACGTCGGGCTCCCTGATCGTCAGGGAGTCGGCTTCTCCCCCTGCCCCCCCCATTCATGCTCTCTCTCTCTCTCTCTCTCAAATAAATAAAATCTTTAAAAAAAAAAAAGGAAAAGGAGGAGAGGAAATTAAGATGCGCTGGGCAGCCACTGTGCATCGGGCAGGGTCATGGGGCTCGTCTCCACGCTCATGTGGGCACCGTGGGGCCTGTCCTGCAGGCAAGGAGGTGTACTCAGCGTGCCAGGTGGCTGCCCCAGACGGCACAGGGCAGGCAGCCTCCACAGCTGGCTCTGCCCCCCACAGCCCTACGGCAGTCTTGTCACTCCACTGGGCCAGCCACACACACAAAGCCCGGCCTCTCCCTAGAAGCTAAGGTAAAGGTCGTACACACATCCTGCGCTCAGAGCGCAGACGAGAGCCTGTCGGCCAGGAGAGCTGAGCCTGGGTTCTGGCTTCTTCATTTATGACCTTGGTGGCCCTGGCCACAGAGTTTGATCTCCAGGCGTCAGTGTCTCTATCTGTAAAATGGGGCCAACGATCCCTGCCCCAACCATGGCACAGGCTGGGAGTACGGGAGGTTGTGAGAGACCCAGGAAGCAGCCTGTACTCTGGAAGGTGCCGGCCATCGCTCTCGGGGCAGAGCGAAGGAGGGCTGCTGCCAGGGGGAGGGCAGGGCCTGGTGGGGGTGTAGAGGGCATGAGGGGCAGAAGGAATGGAGAGAGCGGGAACACGGACTCAAAGTGACAAGTGAGAAGAAAACAAAGAGGTAACAGGAAAGAAAGAGGAGAGACAGAGAAACAGGCAGCGAGCTCCCATGACCTGTGCTTACACTGGAGTAACAGTGAGGTCTAGCGCGAGAAGTACCAGGCCAGGAGGCCGTACTGTCCTCTTCACCTTGCGCAGGTTGCTACACGGCTCTGAACCTCGGTTTATTGGCCTCTACAATGGGAACGACAGCATGCCGTGCTCTGTAAGCGCGGCTGGTGACGCAGGAGCAGGCGTGAGCAGCTGTTCTCGAGGGGCATGTGTCCATGTGTTCGCGTGCGACCTGGACACCGCCTTGAGTGACAGCACGAGTCGTTCAGACAGCTGCTGGAGGGGTCACAAAGCGCCCCTGAACACAGGACCCCTGAGGTCGGGTGCCCACGGCTGTGCCTCCCTGTCAGCTCCACTAGGGACGAGAAGAGATGAGAGACAGACAGACTGAACGCAGTGCAGAAGAAAGGGGTCCGTGAGTGAGCAGAGAGGAAAGCATTTCGGGACAGTCCTGCCCCGGGACCTGGCTGCACCCACCATCTCGTTCTCGAACCACAGGAAGTAGGAGAAGCAGAAGTCGCCCTCCCGGAACAGCAGCGTGCTGTAGCCCTTCTGCAGGCATCTGCGCGCCAGCCGGATCAGACACCAGACCTGGGGACAGGTGGAGAGTGTGCTGGTGGCGGCCCCGACGGCCTCCCCAGGGCCCGCCGCGGCATCGGCCCTCTCCCCACAGGGGGCCCAAGGCTCAGGCTCCCAGCTCTGGAAGAAAAGCACTTGGAGGAGGAGCTCCTGGAAGGCCAGCGGCTGCTCCCCCTCACCTGTTTCCTGTGAGCCGGGGCATGGCCTGGGTCAGAGCAAGAGCTCAAAAGTAAATCATCATCGGGTGGGTGTGTGGACTACCCCTCCTCAGTTACTGTGACAATAAAATACATGTAAAAACCCTTCACGTAACTTGACTACGCACGGAGGCCGTAACATAGTAAACTGATCATTCAGCCCAGAAAACAGCCAAGCACGTTGTTAGTTAACACAACAGGAGACGAGGGTGTGGCCACCTGGAAACCCCGCCTGCTGTCCAGGGCCACCCGCCCACCGGTCCCCTCCAGGGGCGTAGGCTCTATGCCAGGAAGGTGCTGTGGGGCGTGTGAGCACAGAGGACCCTGAACCAGGCATGGGCTCTCTCCAGGGCTGAAGTCCCAACCATGGCTAATCCAAGGGCTTCCGTTCCAGGCCTGTGACCTGCCCGAGGGAAGAGAGCAGGGACAGCCTGACTCCTCCATTCCCCAGGGCTGGAAAAGGCCTGATGAGCGCTCGCACCAAAAAGCTTAGCGGAAGGCATACATGATTCACGGCAAACCTGACCACAGCGTAATGTCTAATTACATCTGCAAACAAATACGTGGATTTGCTGTATTTTCAGGAAAGCAATTTGACAACGTGTATCAATAACCTTAAAAACATTCCTCCCATTTGACTAAGTATTCCATTTCTGGGAATCCATATTGAGAAAATAATCAGAGATGAGGACAAAGATGGATGCGCAAAGGTGTGTGAGGCAGAATTATTTATGACCGTGAAAGCCTGGAAACAATCTAACTGTTCAACATTGGGGAAATGGCTAAGGAAATTATGATGGACTATTGTGGACTTGTTAAAAATCATGTTTATAAAGAATTAATGACATGAGGAAATGCATCAGATAGAAAGCAAAAACGTGGGTAAACACAATTGCATCCACGGAATGATCCGAGATTATGACCAATGGCAAAAAAACTGCACAGAAAAACAATGCAAAGAAATGCAGCCAGAGAACCCCTAACAATCTCCAGAAAGATGGTTGGAGAGGCTGGTACCAGCAACTGCTCCATGAATTCTGTTGATCTTCCGTGCCATACTGTGCTGAGTATTTAACCTGGAGCATCTCACGAGTCTGTGATTGTTGTCCGCTGGGGACGTCAAAAGTATCACCAGCCTCTTGCACAGATGAGCACACAGACACTCCGACTAAGTAATGCCCTGGGGCCACACGGCCGGGGAAAGGCAGAGCCCACCCTGCCTTTTGTCACCCTCTTGGTTTTAACTATTAGCGTGTACTTTAGACGAATCTAACAGATGTTTACACTAGACTACCTACAACATGTATAGTATATAAATATACACATACTAGTTTGCCATGAAATAGTCTATTAATAAAGAGAATACAAGAACCCCCAGCGAATGTTTCTTTAGTACAAACCACCTATTGTTAAATCCTGTATCCAAACTGAATGACCTTGTGTTTCTTCTTTCCATTTGAGTTCATTCAACAAATTCTTATTGGGATTTATTTATGACAAGCACAATGTTAGGCCCTGGCCATTTCCCCCTCTGGCCTCACTGCCCAGACGTGCTCCTTCAGGCACATTAGAAGACACCCAGGAAGGTGCCCCCTGACATCGACTGAGGCCCATGTGGCCCCGGGTGCCAGGACCCTAGAGTGACGAGGCCCAGCTGCTATCCTTAGGAGCCAGCAGACCAGCTGGGTGCAGACACTTGACAGAAGAGCACAGTAGGGTTAGGGCAGGGTGTGCTCAAGGCCTCGGGGGAGCCCCAAGGGTGGGGGGGCATCAGTCTTTCCTAGACAGGGGTCAGGCCAGCATGTCTCATCTGACGGGGGTGAAGAGGACCCGGGCCGAGCAATGGTTACCTTGGTTCTGATGAAGGTGGCCAGTGGCCCCCTGCCCAGCTCTGACGAAATCCTTTTACTGCTGCTGAGGGAAGGTGCCACCATCTGGCCGGCCGTGCGGTCCACATAGATGAAATGGACCAAGCCCGGGAAGTCTTCTAGGTAGGTGAAGGTCGGAGTTAAGGTGCTCATAAAGCCAGGGACCAGGGAGAGTGCTACTCTGTCCTCCACCTAGGCTTCCGGCAAGGCTAAGCAGTGGGGTCCGGAGGCCAGGCCCGCCATGCCCACCTCTCCCCACAGTTGCCATGTCAGCCAACCTCCTAGGGCCCCCGTTTTTCCAGGCCTCTTTACCTCTGAAGCCCCAACCGTGTGAAATTCTCCAATGCAAGTACAATGGATCCCTGGACACTGGCACATCTAACCTGGGGAGTTCTAGACCCAACAGGAATAGTGAATGTTCTTTTTTCATCATTTTCATGAGCGAAGAGTTTAGATCACATACACAGTGAGGCTGGTGTGAGAGCAGACCTACCTATAGGCCTATGAATGAGCCCAGCTGACCGTCCAACCCACACACCTCGGTGTGGTTTTGTTTCTCTCTCCACACTTCACCTTCTGAAGCTGGAAGGTTCCCACTGGAAAGGGAACAGCCAACATGGCAAGGTGATGGCTGGTGGCTAAAGGGGGCCTCTGTCATCCCTTTCACCTGCATACTGAGACCTTAATACAGGAAAAGCTGCTTTATATAAAGTTCCAAAGCAAATCAGTATTCGATAAAACTAGTGTTCCATAATAAAAGGGTCAAACAGGTCTTGGATAGGGTTTTTTTAAAGAAGGATAAACATTTTTGGTGTAGGCCTTCTCAGAGCCTTCACGTTCCACCGTGTTCTGTGACATCTAAGGAGGACACAGCCTCTCTAGCCCACCTGAGCCCAGGACCCCTGCCCTTCCTGGAGTAGCTGTTACCCCTTTGCTGGCTGGACAATGTCAACATAATCCCCAAAGCTTTTATGAAGTCACTGAGGGACAGCAGGGATTTGTGAAATTTCAGTCCTGGGGCATTCCTACAGACGACACACCCATGACGGTATCTCCTATTCTTCAGAGAAAAGAGGCTGAGGTGGTGGAATGTATCTGCTCCCTCCCAAGAGCCCAGGGTCCTGCAGAGTGGGCAGGCGCGGGAGACACGCAGACACGAGGGGCTCGGGCATGAGGATATGACACCATGGTGACGTTCCTCCTACTCTTCACCAACAAGAAGTCCTTCCAGTCCATCAGCTTCTCTCTGCCGGGGAAGCAGGGGAGGCGGGTGGGGTGCAGCGCCTCAGCCCCTGCTCTGGCTAGTGGGGGCCACCCCCATACTTACTGCATGACGGCCTGCACCTGGCCCTGTAGCTGCTGGGGCAGATGGGGGCCCCCCCGGCCTGGAGCTGTGGTCAGGAAGCTGAGACGGTAGATGGCACAAAGCTGCCGCTTCACCTTCCCACACGCCTGGAGCAGCCTGGCATCAGAGAGGAGGGGAGCGTGACAGCGGGAAGGGCCCTGGAGGGGGGCTGTCCGCATGTGCGCTGGGGACACACACACCTAGGACCGCACTTCACCCCACGGGTCACCTCCTGACCGCTGACAGACACAGCTGCTGAAGCACACCCTTGCCCTCAGAGGCACCGGAGGCAGCTCCCCGGGTTTCCCCCCGGTGTGGTGCGCGGTACTCGGGTGGAAGCTCCTGGAATCTCGCCCCACCCCCATGGTTTATTTTATGGAGAAATGAGAGGAAGAGCACCCTTCAGGGCCGAGGCTGGGCGGGAACGTGAGTCCTCTGCCCCACGTTAAGTCCTCAAGGCCCTCTCCTCCACCTGCAGCCCCTCTGCCTCCCAGCCTTCCTCCAGCGTCTGCGGGCCGGACTCGGCTCTCTGGAAAGCCCCTCGCCCTCCTGAGCGCCTTCCTGAGCATCCTCTCCCTCTTGGCCTGGAGGAACCTGCCCCTCTGTCCAAATGATTCCCCCCCATCCTCAGAGCCCACCACTCACTCCCAGGATGATCCGGGTTCGCTCCTGGAGAAAGCCTTGCTCTTGAACTCCAGCCACGTGCTCTGGAGGACAGGGGACAGGTTGGCTTCGTGCTGACGGCCCCACAGTGAGGTCCAGAGGAGACCCTTGCGATGTCGGGCTTGGTGAGGGACCCACACCTCTCGCCCGCTTGAGTATTTAGGCTCAGCACGCAGCTGCCCTCACACAGTCAAGCTGGCTCTCTGGCAGGTCCCCCCAGCTCTCCATACCCCGCCATACATACCGTTCTCTTCAGTCAGCGGTTCTTTAAAGAGCAGTTTTTGTGCAGCAAGCACGGGGCTCACTGCCGAGCTGGCAGAGACGTGTAAACTAATGCTGTCAGAGGGACAGGCGAGGGCCCCAAACAGGACGACGCGGAGCAGGCACTGGGGTGCTGAGGTGCGGCCCTGGCAAGCTCCTTAAAGGGGGACTTTACATCCGACCCCCACGCTCACCATGATGGCCCGAGGCACTCCTCGCTCTGCCTCCTCCAACCATTCTTCTCATTTTCAGACGCACGTGTGTGGCAGCCACAGTGAATCTCGGGTCCTCAGATGACCCAAGCTCCACCAGCTGCTTCCCCTGGGTGACCTACCCCTCCCGAACTCCGTGGAGGCCCCCGGCGGAGACTGTGCGTTTCTACTGTCTAGGCCCCTCCAGCCTCATCTCCAACCTGGGCCGTGAGGGGTGCCGGGCGCAGGCTGCCGGCCTTCATGGCGCCCTAGAGTCAGGCTCTGCTCCTGCCACTCGCCTGCCCAGGAATCTGTGCCCTGGTTTCCTCACATAAAACACGGGATTTTGAATTCACGTTCTGCCAAACTCACGTCAAAATGCTCTGAAAATACTGCTAAGTTTCTGCTATCACTTCGTGATGGGGGAAACAAGGATCATGGGCCCACGGTGGGGCCACTCCCGCAGTGTGGACAGAACAGACCCTGCCACCCCGGCCCTGCTTCCTCTCCCAGAGGCCGCTGTATCTGGGAACTCGGCCTCACCTGAATCTCTTGCCCCCCGCGATTCTTGACAAACTTGTCCATCCTCTGCCGCAGGTCGCCCATGAACGGGTGGGACCGCAGGGTGCTCCCGGCCTCCTGCCCCTCCTTCAGCTTCTTCTCCAGTAGGGAAAACCCGTCCAGCAGCTGGTACAGGACGAGGGCCAGGGGGGTGCTGGGGCCCTAAGGGAAGAAGCTCAGGGCAGGATGAATAGGGGCAGTGTGCGGGAAGGTATCCAGGCTGGGGCACCGCCAAGGGAGGAGGGGGTCGCTCCTACCTTGGTTAGGAGTACCATGTTGATGCCCGGCCACAGGGGCAGGCAGTAGGCAGTGTGGGGCACCATGGGGCAGTGGCTCTCCTTCACGTTGGCATCTAGGAAAATCCTTCTGGGGCAGGAAGCGACTGGGGAGGGACGGACCAGCGTCTGGAGGCTGTCTTCAGCTATCTGCGGAGAAGAAGAGCCGTCCGTGGGAGGGCTGTGGCCGGGGAGCGGGGAGCCGCCTGGCCTCTGCCTCACGCACCCACCCATGGTTGCCCATTTGCTGTCTCCCCTGTGAACCACGGGGTAAACACTTTAGCTCCATGAAATCCAGTTCTTCAATTCCTGCGCCGTTACCACGGCCTCAGCAGCTCCCCTGTCTCCTCGGAGCCATTCTACCCGGAGTCAGGACTGGGTGGCAAGCAGGGGCCGTGAGGAACAGGAACTGGGGTGGATGGTAGAAAAGTGACTTAAAGGGCAGGAAAGGTTGGGGGTGGGGGGAGCTCTGTCCCAGGCCTTCACTCGGACAAAGGCATGTCAATATCGCTGTCATTCTACCCACCCTGAGAACATCCGGACCGCTGGTCCCATGGGGGAAACTGAGGCGTGGAAGGACTAAATGAGCAAGACTCTAGTCTTACTAAATAAGTAAGAAGGGCTTTGGAAGGAAAAAGTAGAGAATTGAGGAAATCACCAGAGATGCCACGAGACCTTCTCTATCAGGATGGCACTGCAGTGTGAGAACAGCCAAAAAACTAGCAACGACGTACTAGCTGTTGAGCGGATCTGTTAAATAAGTTTGACAGAGGCACGTGACGGACTCTTATTCCTTACAGACCAGTGCGGAGTAAATGGAAAAATGCTCAAGGAAAACAGTGTAACGAAGGACATTAGGATTCAAATTTGGTAAAAGAAAAAAATACACGTAACGTATAAATATACATACATACACGGATATGTACGTATACGAATGTAAAATCAGAGAGAAGACAGAAACACCCCAAAATCTTAATAGTAGTTAGCATCTGGGGGAAGGATTAAGAGTGACTGAGTGATTTTCATTCCTTTTCATACTTTTGTATTCCCCAATTTTTCTACAATGAATATACTTACGTTCTAATTTAAAAAGTCATCACAAATTAAGTGGGACTTTCAGTTCCAAAAACAGTGAGGAGGGTGGGATTCCTCAGGAGTTGAGGTCGCCCTCCGCCCACCCCCCGCCCTCCTGGCCCCGGCCTCTGGGATGAGCTCTGTGCCCCGCACTGACCAGCCCTGAGGCGGCAGCAGGAGGGCCTGTGCGGAGTTACGGGGAGCAGACACCTCAGAGTCCCCAGTGCCCACCGGAGCGTCTCCGATCAGCCAGTGCCCGGTAGACCTTCCCTCCCCAGGAGGAGGGAAGGAGAGACTCACCTGGACCTGGGGAGCATCCGTGGGTGGGGTGCCCTCATCCAGCCAGACAGTGCTACCTACAGAACACAGGTGATAACATAAATAACGTGAAAACGTGAACAACGGCTCAGCAGTGTGTCAGGAGGGGAGGGTGGGGCAGAGTACCTGGCAGGGGCGAGGGCACTTAGTAGGGGCTGGAGCAGCACTGCCCTGCTCATCTGACCCCAAGCTGGAAGTGCAGGGTGCGCTCTGCAGTCCCAGGCTAGAGCAGCCTGGGCAAGAGAAGCTCCCCGCAAGGCCAGCTGCTGGGTGCAGGCTCCTGAGGAGGTGGCTGGAGGGGGGGGGGGAGGGGGGGCATGCCCCTCCTTGGCCCCCTGAACCCCTCCTCAATTCCACCCTCGGGTCCCTCCCTGTCTACCATGGTGCCTCTCTCCCAGAAGGCAGCACACTTATTCAATCAGCAAACCTTTACTGAGCACCTACTCTGTGCAGGGAATTGAGCAGCTTTCCTTTCCCAGCAGAGCTCCCAGAAACTTACTGAACCCATTACATATTTGAAATATTACATGTTTGTAATAATATTGTTCTCCCTTATATCTCATTGCAAAGAGCCATCATTTGTAATCATGTTTCTCTAGGGAAGCCTGTTGATAGATACATGTGAACACCTGATTTACAAATGAATGAGTACAACTCAAGCCATTTGTAAGCGGTGAATTCCAGGCACTGGGAAATGGCATTATTTACAGCTCTGAGGCATGAAAACTAACCACTGAGAAAGAGGCCAGGAGGGGGGTTGTGATGAATGAGGGAAGGGAGCAGTAAGAAGAAAAAGGAGCTTTGGTGATCACCCCAAAGCAGTGTCTCTTGGTGTGTTCTGGGCTCACGGAGAGCTTAGGGACGAGAGGACAGCCACGGACCCTGGGGCCCACAGGAATGTGTAAGTCTACAGGAGCGGGTGTGGGGTCTCAGGGGTCCCAGGCTCCTCGAAGCCCAACCACGGACTTCAAGTTAAGAACATCTAACCCACTGGTTTTCAAATGCGGCTGCACATGAGACCTTTTGAAAATCTTGATGCCCAGGTCACATCCCAGATCCATTAAGTCCCAATCTCTGGCACAGGCAGGCCTGGCTTCGGGAGTTTTTAAAGACTCCTCGGTAAGCCCACTGTGCAGCAGGGTTTAGAGCCACTGCACTAACCTAGATCTGCGTGTAGGGCTGGCTCCCCCGCTGATGCTCACTGGCCTCACGGGGCAAGTTTCTAGAAGTATTCTTACCTGGGTCCTTCACAGACTATAGCTTCACTGGTCTGGCTGAAGCGGCCTGGCTGGTTCTCACGTGCAGCCAGGGTGGAGAACCAGTGGCTTAAGGACACCACACAGTAAATTCCTTTCAAAACTCAGTCCCTGAGAAGCGTCTTCTCCTGAACCCCTGGCCTTCCTCTATTAGGTGACGTGAGCCATACGATCCTTCCTTCCCCCCAAGAGCTTCAGAGGTGAGTGTGACACCCATTCAGAGGGACTACAACAGTACGGATTTTGGCTTATCTTTTTCTTCAGCACTGTTGTCTATTGTTTTGTTAGCAACGTTTTGAATATTTTTCGTTTCTTTTGTTTACCCACCCACATTGTCTGGAAAAACAGGTGAAGTATAGAGACTGAATATATACATTTTAAACCATTATACTTGAAATCAAATGATTATTATTTAATTTTAGTTACGCATTGACTGATTTAAAAAAAAAGGGCAGAGAATACCCCTATGGGAGATGACTTTTTAAATGAAATCAGCTTGTCACACAGCTTTAGGAATCATTTGAGTGGTTGAGCTTCCATTCAGGCTGGAGCTGGCGAGAGTGGGGGTGCAGAGGAGGACCTGCGGGCAGCAGCATCCTCTGCTCTAGCCCCCTCCTCTGGCTCCTCCCCAGGCCTCACCTGAGCTGTGCTCCCTGGGGGAAGGAGCTGGTGTGAAGTACTCCTCAGGGAGGGAGAAGCTGTCGGTCTCCTGGGAGGGAGAAGAGGGCATCTTGGGCCGAGGGCTGGGAGAGCGTCTCCTAAGGGCTCCACCCTGGGCCCCGCTCCCCTCCACACACGGTTGCTGCAGAACTCCTCCTGGCCCGGGCTGTGGAAGCAGGGCCCCAGGCCTGCTGCACGGGGATGCTCTGGCTGCTCCACGGCTTCTGTGGGGAAGGCCGCCGTCAGCAAGGGAGACCTAGTCAGAGCTCCTCTTCTGCTCTACTCCTCCCCGCCTCCCCAAGGAGCCCAGTGCTTCCGCCCACAGCCCTCCACCCTCTGCGCCTGCTGCCACCACGCAGCCCTGGGGGGGGCGCGTCCTCACTTTCCACCCAGGTTTCAACGCTAGGTGGCCTAGTCTTTCTCCAGAACCGCTGAAATTCCCGAAATTCCAACACACTGGCAACCGAGCCGCTGCCGATAATGGGGATGGTGTGGGCAAGGATGGTGGCACCCACCGAGCACCCCAGGCACCGCCGGCCAACTGTCCCCTACTCCTCCGAACAGCCCTTGTCCCATTGCACAAATAAGGGAATCGAGGCCTAGAGCGGCAGGGACTCCAAAAATCTGCCCTTCTCACTGACTAAACCACATGCATTCTAGAAACAGGAAGCCAAAAGCCTGCCCAGAACGGTGATGCAGAAACACAGCCTCCCCAGGTGGTCTGCCCAGCACTCTGCAGACTGGGTTTTGGAACTGCCCGGGGAGCTGGCCCAAGACCTGAGGGTCGTCGTCCTCCGCTGTGGTCTCGCTGGGGTAGCGCTCCTGGACCAGGAGGATGAGGGCGAGGAGGTCAGCTGGGCGCAGGGAACTGGCACTGTGGCTGCGGAGAGAGCAGCCGGCTGTCAGCGCACACTGGCGCCCCCTGCAGGTAACAGCGGGCGCGGGGCATGCAGGTTAAGGGAGTTTGGAGCAGGGTCCCGGCTCTCAAGGAATTTATGAACGTGTCAGCTGGCTTAATCCTTCTTGGAGAAAGGCAAGGTACAAATAACATTAAGCAGTTCATTAATTTTTAAAATAAAACTTGGTGTATTAAAGAAAAAAAAAGCCCACCAATGAGAAACCACTGGGGACCAGTCACAGCCTATGGGGAACTTCTAGAATTCAGATTCGGAGACAGTGTTCCGGAAAGACCTAATTCAGAGAAGGGAATGAACTGAGAGGGTCAAGAACTGAAGAGTTAAGGAGGCTTCAGGGAAGAGATGGGTCTTGAAGATCTTCTTGGCTAGGGAGGTGGTGCTTTTTAGGTAGAGGGAATAAAGGGCCAGGGCGGGGGGGCGGGGAGGCAAGGGTGTGGGCCACCGCCTCCTGGGACCAGGGCTCACCTGGAGTAGAAGGCCAGCAGCTTGGAGTGTACGAGCAGGAAGGCGTGCAGGGCCTCCTCGCCGGCCCTCTCGGGGCTGGAGTTCACGGCCTGGATGACGTGCCGCTCCAGGGCCTCTATGCATAGCTCACAGAGCTGAGGGTGAATCAATCGCTCCACAGCCTGGCGGGCAGGGAAAGGAAGCCGTGTCACCGACCACCCTCCCCTGCTCCAGGCCCTGGCTGGTGGGTACACTCGCTCAGTCCACGCTGAACGCATGCTATGTGCCAGACACTTGGGAACAGGGCGACTTGGGCCAGCCTTCCTGGGGCTGATGGTCTGGTCACTAGACTCTAGTTGGATGAGACAGACACTATGCCAGGAAAGAGACAAGAGAAACGCCAACTCGAGTAAGTGCTGTGTAGGAAACACCTGGTACCGAACAGCACCTACTTGGGTAGGGTGTCCGAGGATAATGTCCTGGAGGAAGTCACCTCTAAGTTGATATCTAAAGAACAAGAAATCCTGTAAGAGAGAGTGGGGGGGCAGAATGCTGCGAGCCGAGAAAAGAGCATATGCAAAGGCCCTGAGTTGGGAAGAGAGCTCACAGTGGTGCTGTCCAATGGATCTATAAGGCAAGCCCTACGCATAATTTAAACTTTGCTAGTAACTACACTTAAAGAGTAAAAAGAAATAGGGGAAATTAATTTTAATATTTATTTTATCCAATATACCTAAAATCGTATCATTTCAATATACAATATAAAAGCATTATTAATGGATGTTTGACACTCTTTTTTTGTACTAAGACACCAAAATCCAGTGTATATTCTACATGTACAGCATAACTCAATTTGGACAAACTAGATTTCAAATGTTCAATAGCCAAATGTAGCTAATGACTACCGAACTGCACAGAATTAAATATCCAGTGCTCCTGATATGGAAAGAAGTCCTGGGAGGCCAGGGCGCAGTGAGTAAGGGCAGAGGGGCATGAGCTGGGGTGAGTCCCGCAGTGGCAGGTCATACAGGGCCTGGTCGGTTCCGGAAGGAGTGTGGATTTTAAGTTAACTGCATTAGACCATCTCCTACAAGAAGCCTTTCCTGATGTCTCAGAAAGAGCTGGTAATGCCATCCCTCGTGCCATCGTGGATTCGGATGGGAAACCCAATAAGGCAGCACCCAGGATGCTTTATTATGCTTTCAGGCATATATGTACGGCCGATTTCCTCTCAAGGGCAGTGATGGTATCTTCACTCATCTCTGTTCCTGAAGCCTGGCACACCTCTTAGCATACAGTAGGTAGTACACATTTATCAGAGGAGTGAGGGAGCGGGTGCTGCTTATTTTTCACTACTGTCCATGCTAGTTTCAGCTCAATATAATTTGGCGGGGGGCGATCAGAATTGAGGGAGCTATCTTCAGAATTTCCATAATTTACTGTGAGCCCCAAACTGCATTAAAAAGCCTGTTTTATTTAGGGTCTCACTGTTTTATTGTAGGGAGCCCCATCAGAGTATCGAACCCACCATGAGGCCACAAAGAACAACCTTCTAAAGATAAGAGTCTGAGGGTCTGTGACCTCACTCATGACGCGGCGGGTGGTGTGTGTGTGTCAAAACTTGGCCTTAAAGCTCCTCAGCCCTCTGACCTGACACTCCTGTGGCCTGAGACCTCCCGCGCCCAGTAGTCACCTCCACAGCGAAGCACTGCTCCTGCTCCCGCAGGCGGCCATACGTCCACAGCAGGCTCTGGAAATGCTCCCACACCTGGATGCGCAGCTCAAGGTCTGGGGGCCGCAGCCTGGGGGCAGAGCAGGAGAGACCCTGAGAAAGCTGCCTGTCCCCACCTTCAACCAAAGGAGCAGAGTTACCATCAGGGCTGGGCAAGCTCGTGTGACTTGAGGCGACAAGCAGGAGAGCCCTCCGAGCGTGGAAGGGCTGGTCCAGGCTGCACCCTGGCCATGGAGGGGGAGCACAGGACCAGGAAGTAGGCGCCCAAGCAAACACTTCACCTCTCAGTTTCCTTCATACACGGACATACGACACGAGGTCAGCTAGAGAGTCTCCAGGAAGGAGCCAGGGGTGGAGTACAAATGAGCAGCTTCACAGAGGCCGGCCACCTGCTGCACGGCCTGAGCAGGTGCTTGGCAGAGGACCCAAAGGGGACCGAGACGAGGACTCACTCCTTTCGGATGAGCTGGCCATCCACGGTGACCAGCCCGAAGTGCACCTCGAACAGGTACTTGAGCACGCACAGCTTCTGCCGCAGGTCACCCTCGCCCTCCGTGTGGTCTCCATTGATGGCGATGAACAGGCATTCTCCAAACTGTAGGCGGAGGGGGCTGGTGTCAGCCAGCCCCAGGGGACCCCTCACCTGGCCTGATCCTGGAGGAGATCGAGGGGAGGCCTAGGTCCCAGGGGATTCTGATAGGGCGGTTTCTGCCTTCTAAAGGAGTCTGAAGTTCAAGGTAAGGGCGAGGCATGTGGACAGATAGCCCACGGCACTGAGGGAAGAGGAACACGGGCTCAGGGGTTACACACTCACCAGGTGAAGGACGTACAGATAGTTGCCATTTTCCGTTGAGAAGCACGTGTATGTATCTGAGAGCTTCTCCAGCATGGTCATGGAGGAGATGATGACTGGGGCCAGGAGGGTGCTGAGCTGGTCCTCCATGGCAGGAAGCTGCAAGAGGGGAAGAAAGTAACAGCGCTTGGAGTGCCAGACCCCGGTGACAAAGGAATGGACAAGACCCAGGCCTCGCTAGCAAGGGCGTCCGTAGTTTTAGACCTGCCTGGAAGGTACCACCGCCCTGACAGGGAAGGAGGCAAGAGGAGACTGCACCCAGCACCTGAGTGGTAGTGAGAAAAGGCTGGGAAGGGTCAGCCAGCTACCTGTGCCGTTCTGCCTCTGAATCCAGAAGGAAGCATTAAGGACTTAGGCCACATCTCCACAGGGGAATGTGTGGGGCATTTAATGGAGCACTGACCGACTCTTAAGGACGTTCTCTACGTGTCCTAAAGTCCATGCTTTTTGTTGCAGTTAGGTCTACTTCCGGGGAATGTATCCTAAGGACAATGATCGGGGATAGGCCAAAGATGCGCACAAAGATGCTCACTACAGCATAACGCACGGCAGCAAGCAACTGTAAAAACCTGAAATGCTCTGCACCAGCGAAACAGTTAAGGAAATAACAGCTCAGCTAAATGACGGAAGAAGGTAAAGCCACCTAAAATAGGGGAATGTTTCAATGACATGGAAGATTCTTCTGATGTTATGTTAAAAAAAATTGCTGTGAGTGATATTTTAAGATGCATAAAAAAACCCAAGTATTGAAAACATATGAAGAAAGTCAATGCAATGCTGCTAAAGTTATTCCTTCTGGCTGAGAGAGTATGAGACTTCCCCCACTTTTTATGCTTCTGTACTGCCCCCATTTCCATAACAAGCCAACCTTCACTTTTAGGAGCTCTTCCTCCAACCAGTCTCTCCGCCCTCCAAAATCAGGAACAAAACAAACAGAACCAAAGAGAAACTGGACAAATTTGCTGACAATCCGCAAATAAAACTGCATAAAGCCAGCAGAATGGGAACCACTCAAACCCTCCTCAATGGAAGGGGAAAAGAGAACAGCCGATCTTCCCCACACTGATCTCGGGAGACCTGACTGCAATATGGAGAAAGCCGAATCCCGACTTTGAGCTTGTGAAATCTGAAAGGAGAGGAGTCAGACCTTGCCTTGAAAAGAAAAACAGGCAACCAACCAGGGGCAACATGCAGCATTTACAACAGGAGCGGGATGCAACGCTGTGGTGAGGATTTCCTTCCAACTTCCTCAGCGCTCAGGAGCCGAGATGAGTCTAGCTTTAGCAGTGGTTCCTGCCCACCCCCTGGGCCCAGCTCAGATGGCCCCTCTCCTGACCATCCCGGCCACCCTGCCCCTGTCACTCCTTACCTTCCTCAGCACATTTAACATTCCCTTGACTCATGTGTTTATTTCCACCCCGTTCACTGTCTTTCCTCCTCCCTCTGTAGCCCTAAGTTCTACGAGAGCAGATCATGTTGCTATGGTCACTGCTTCACCCCCAGAGCCTGGTGCATAGTAGGTTCTCAGTTAATATTCACTGAATGAATATCCCTCCACGGAAGCAAACATTTGTTCAACTGCTCATGTGCCACAATTTTCTTGAACTGTCATGGACAGATTATGTTAACAGAAAGTCATTTAAAAATCTAGATTGTGTACAGAACTCGTTTTTTAAGTAGTGGCTTTTTCGGCAGGCGTAGCGAGATTTTTTTTTTTTTTAAAGGTTGGGAAGATGAAAATATTTGGCATAGGCAGAGTGTAAAGGAATTACTATTACTTGGAATTATAAAGTGGTACATTATCTTTGAATGGCTTTTGAATCAATGTCTCTGTTTATAGGAAATTATCCTAAGGAAACGAGATGTGGGATCAAATTCAAGCATGAATGTTCCCTACAGCAATAATTTTAGCAAACTAAAAACAATATACATGTCCAGTATGGGAAAAATGGTCAGATAAATGGTACATTTATTTATACACTGGAATATACTGCTTCCATTAAGATTTATGCTTTTGAGATTATTTAACAAAAAAGAATAATGCTTTTGATATAATGGCAAATGGATAAACAGAAAATAGAACTGTAAATGTGGTATGATCCCAACTACATATAAAAGATAAAGACCCAAAGGAAATATATAGAAGAGCTAATGGCTCTGGTACTAGAATTATGGGTCATTTAAAAACGATTTCTCTATATTTCCCAATTTCCTACAATTAATTCATGTTATTTATAGAATCGGGGAAAAAAATAAGTGTTGTGTACATAAAAATAAAACTTTAGTAGACATTTTTTCTTTAGTCACTTAGGAACTGAAAAATCAGGATTTTGTTCCTTTATAAGGCTTTTAATAAAGAGGAAGATAAACATGACCAGATAACTTGCTTCTTTTGCTTGTTTTATTCATTCATTCACCGATATACTGAGTGCCTTTCTGTCAATATTATGGCACGTTCTGGGGATACAGAGGTCTACTGATTGTTGGCTTCTTCAACTGGCCTGATTGAAATAGAAGTTTAAGAACAAAAATATTAAAACTTTATGTTTTGGGGCGCCTGGGTGGCTCAGTCGGTTAAGCATTCAACTCTTGATTTCAGCTCAGGTCATGATCTCGGGGCCCCAAGACAGCCCCGTGTCGGGCTCTGTGCTCAGCAGGAAGGCTGCCTGCGATTCTCTCCCTCTCCCTCTCCTTCTGCCCCCTCCCCTCTTGCACTCTCTCTCTAAAATAAATCATCTTTAAAAAAGAAAAAAGAACTATATGTATTGACTGCTAAAAATAAAAGAGCCTCATAGATAGACTTGTTTTTTAGCTTAAAGAAAACCACTAGAATGTCATGATCTCTGATATCTTTATTCCTAAAGACTGTGACAAGAATATTGGTGATGTTGGGTGGATTAAGCTGCTCATGCAGAACTGGCTCAGCTGGTGATTACACCCAATAGAGCGAGAAGGGGCTGGCAGGTCACCCGTCAGGGCTGCGCCAGAAATGCCAGAACTCTCTCTACTGCTTTCCCTGCAGAAATGTTTAATCCAAAATTCACCTGGAGAAAATTTTCAAAATAAATCACTCCTTTCAAACAGAGAGTAGAAATTATGAGTGAAAATGACAACTATCTCCGAGCTATAATATTTCCAGGGTCACTCTGGATGTCTATATGCAAAAGATAAACCTTCATCCATACTTTACATCATATACAAAAATTCAAAGGGGATCTTTAGACCTAATATAAAAGTGGAAACTATGAAACGTCCGGAAGAAGATATAGGGAAAACTCTGTGATCTAGGGTTGGACAAAGATTTCTTAGATATGACACCAAAAGCATGATTCCCTAAAAGCAAAAAATGGATACACTGGAGTTATCAAAATGAAAAACTTCCACTCTTTACAAAATACCAGTTAACGGATGTGAAGACGACACACAGACTGGAAGAAAATATTTGCAAAGCACTTACCAAATAAAGGACTTGCATCCAAACTATGTAACACTATCAAAACTCAGTAAGAATCCTAAGAAATAACCTCCCCAACAAAAAGACGGGCAAAATGTGAACCGACCTCAATGAAAAAAGACAGAGGGCAAATAAGCACATGAAATGATGTCAAAATCAGCCAATAGGACATGAAAATTATGAGGACAATGAGATTCCAAGAGATACCTATTAGAATGGCTAAAATTAAAAAGACCACAGCCAAGTGTTAGCGAGGGTATGGAAGGGGAACCCTCCTACATGCGTAGTGCGCTGGATACGCTACAACCCCTCTGGCCAAGCCTGGCAGTTGCTTACAAAGTTTAGCATACACCTCCACGACCTAGCCCTTCTACCCCAGCTGTCGACCCAAGAAAAGTGAAAGGCGACGTTCATACAAAGACCTGCACATGAATGTTCACATCTGCTTTATTGGGAAGAGTGAAAAATGGGCCACAGTTACCATCAGCAGGTGCACAGATACACCACCCATGGTGTGCCGATACCACAGACTACCTCCCGCTCAGCAGGGACAAGGAATACACTACTGATACCTGCTGCAACATGGATAAATCTCAAAATTATGCTGAGCTAGAAGCCAGACCAAAACCGCTTTGAGTATATACTGTATGACTTCATTTACCTAAAAGCCTAAAAAATACAAAGTCCTCTATTGTGACAGAAAGCAGACTGGTGATTGCCTAGATTGGGGAAGGTGGGGCAGGGGTCACAAACTTGTGGGATGACAAATGTATTTTATTGACTGTGACAGAATCACAGATCGCACCCTTTGAGAATGTTCAGTGTACGGTATGTCCATTATACCTCAACGTAGCCGTTTAAAAAAAATTGATGTGTTAAGCTTATGCTAAACTTTTTAGGGAGAGAAAACGAGGACACCAAATTTCTCTGTCGTGTGGTTTAAACTCTACCTCCTCCTCCTGCTCTCATTTAGCCTGATGAGCCCTGGTGGAGTAGGGGTGAAGTCACTAACTCGAGAGCGTCAAGAGGCCAACCTCTGAGGACGAGCAGCTGGGTGTGCAGGGCTCTGGACCGCACGCACCACCCTGTTAGTTCCTCAGGCTGGGCCAGGAGCGGGTGGGCAGGTTCTCCCGCCTCCAGGTACTTCTGGGCTGTTGTTCCCTCCCAACCCCCTCCTGCCCTGCACTCACCTCTTCTCCCTCAAACCCAAACTTCAGCCGCAGACTCTCTGCAAACTCCTCGTCTGTCCAGTAGAAGAGGACCTCTGCACCTTCTGTGGCCACTAAGACGCACTTCATCTGCCAGGGAGAAGCAAGGTCAAGGTCACCTCCCAGCCCCTTTATCCAGAAGCTCAGCCTGAGTAACGAAGAGGATCATAACCCCAGCAAACACCTACTGAGCCCTCACAGGGTACCGGGCTCCATGACAGGGGCCTTCCTGCTCTTATTTCGTCACACCCTCACAACCAGCTGAGGAGGCAGGAATCTTTAGTTACTCCCACTTTCTAGAGCAGGACTTCTCACAGCTTGGAGCTGCTGGGATCTAAACCCAGGCTAAGGCTGGGGCTCTTGCCTCTGTTTTCCAGTGCCTCTCGCCAGATCGTCAGACTCATCATGGGCCCACCTACACCAAGCATACGGAAGGACCCGGCTCCTGATCTGGACAGAGGATCAACTCCCCAAGAGGGGCAGGCAGTATGGTGGCTCATGGCCCTCAGTGCCTGGTCTAGGTGGAAGGAGGCTAATGCACCTCTCGCCAGGCAGTTCAGAAATGTGTTTCTCCTCGAGGCAAAAACAGTTCCAGAAGACAAGCTTCAAAGCCCCCAGGAGTGGGTTCAGCATGACATAACGTCATTCACGAGTTCCTTCTGCTCTGGGTGGAAACACCGGCTGCCTAACCTTGTCCACAGTTCACGCTCACACTTTTTTGGCTTCCTCAGCCACATCCCCCTGGATCTTTGGCCCTCCCAAACCGCCTTCCCCACCACCCACACATGCACCTTCTGTGCCACACATTTTAATGCCTGATTATACAAAACGTGTCTCATTATTCATCAGTGGGGAGAGTCTTAGCCCAGAGCGTCCCACCCTGTGCCTTTCATTCCCTGGGTGGTGGGGGGGGGGCAGCAAGACATTGATCCTCTCAACCTGGGGGCAGCCTGACCAAGCCGGGTGAGGTCCGAGTTCTCAGGTCAGCTGCTTGCAGATGAGCAAACCCCAGGCAGGGGCTTCACATCTTCTCTTGTGCCTCAGTGCGCCACACGGACAAGATCGCGTTGTACGTGTGCCGAGACATGACAATGACCAGAAAACTCTGCTCTGACTGCCCCATGAGGGGATGTCCAGTTTCAAAGAGGATCACAGCATCTTGAGGCCTCAGACTCAGTGACACTCTCCCGGATCCCCTAGGCGCCCAGTGTGGTGGCACTTAATGAATTCCTCCCCAATCTCCGGGGGGGGGGTTATCAACTCCGAGCACCTGGCCTCAAGGTGGTTCCTCCACAGTGAACAAAGAATGCAGCCTATTCCCGTGGAATTGCTCAACACCAGGCAGAGATGGGGAGAGCAAACAAGTGTGAAGCAAAGGCTGCTGGCTGAGGGCAGGTGACGTGGAAGAGGCGGCTCTGGGACTCCCAGGTGAGTGTGCTAAAGACAGGGGCTCGAGGGGCAGGCCTGATGGGAAGGGAGCGTGTGTGCAGGGCAATGGTGGGCTACAGCATGGAGGGTGGTCGGCAGCGGACAGCCCCCTGTAGGCTGGGAAGCCTGTGGGGAGTGACGTGCTGGGTGCAAGTGGGTGAGGTTAAGGATCCTGGTGTGAGGTAATGGGGGCCCACTCCTTGGGCGGAGGCCAGGAGAGGAAGGGGCCGATGCAAGAGGTGTAGCTTAGGGTGGTAGGCCTTGATGACGGCCCGGAGGCAGGGGAGGAAGGAGCAAACAGGCAAAGGTGACAGGAGCAGGCAGAGCTGGGGCAGGGGGTGGGGGGACAGGGAAGGCTCAGTCCGCTGCCTGCCCTGGTGTGTGCCACCCGTTGCCCCAGAGCCGGCCCAGAGTGAGTGCCGTCTGCCTCCGTTCTGCCCCCAGGGCAGGCAGGATCATCCACCTTGGCAAGGGGCACCGCCAAGCCCCCACACAGCCGGAGGTTCACAAAGGGCTGCAGGAGGCACACTCGACGACCAGCTCACGGAAAGCAGCACGGCATCTCGTGTCCTGAAAATGCTTAACACAGAGAAGTCATGAGGGCAAGCAGAGCCTCTCATCTGACTGCTGTCCATTTCTGGGAGCACCAGCTGATGAAGGACTCAGTGGTCACATGTCTCCCTCCCGCCCGTAGGCAGTCAGCTCAGAACATACACCCCACAGCCGGAGGCGCGGGCGCCCTGTATCCCTACCCCCCGCCCTTCCCGCAACACGAACCCGCCAGCACAGTCCTTTCGACATAGCAGGGGCCCACAAGCATTAACTCCCACCTCCTGTTTCCTTCCCGGCACTCTCATTTTACCGTGGGTCACTCAGAGCCCTGGTGTGGTCAGCAAACCCGCCCTTATCAGCGCCAATGGGCTTGGTCGGAGTGACTGGGGAGACAGCACAGCACACCCCAGACCCACAGGGAAGCAGGCCCAGAAGGGAGGGGACCTCCTGGGACGATGAAGGAAACGAAAAAAGGCACCAGAGACCTGGTTCTAGTTTCGACTTGGCCAAGGCAACTCTCTGAGTCTCAAACCTCTGCTCTACCTCCCTACAGGGTTATAGGGAAAAACAGAAGAACCGGGCGGGAAGCACTTAGCAAACCCTGCTTTCTTACACAGAAGTGGGCTTACTTTCCCTTGTTATTTCCCAGCTTCTCTTTGTAAACTGGCTCCAGAATCATTCACATTTTGATGATAAAAGGCAGGGATAACATAAAGCTGTAACCTAATCCGGAAACCAAACGTTGTAAGCAAATAAGAGGCAAGAAAGGAGAGTTAGGGGTTCAGCATCTTTTGCCGCATAACCGAGACTAGCTACATCACCGGCATGACGGGCCTTAATGACAAATTCCCAGAAAAGTGGAAATGCTTTTCTTAGGTTCTACTGTTGCTGGAAAGCGAACCTTGCCTGTGGTGTCATTTTGTGATTTCCCTGTTCTCCTCTATCCTGCTCTAAAGAGGCCCCACAGGCCTCACTGGAGCTCCAGATGGCGCGGGGCCAACCTGGGGAAAACCCCCGGCCCCATTTTCACCACCTTCCCCAGCAAACCGCCCTCAGGCCGCCGCGCCCGCCTCCCAGCAGCTCTGTTTCGGGGCGCTCGGCTCCGTCCAGGTCCCGGCCTTGCCCCTGCTGGGCTGGACGACCCGGGAGAGAGAATCCGTGGGGCGCCCGCCCCATGGCGCCTTCCTGTGTGCCCCGCACTCCACAGTTTACGCAGCACCCCCAAGCCCCCGCGAAGCTCACAGCTACCCTGGGAAGAAGGCCCGGCTGGGGGCGCCCGCCCCACTCCGTGGCTGTAGAAACCTAGGCTCCGAGAGGTGAAGCGGAGGGCCCCCCGGCCAGAAGGGCGGGGTCTGTGCGGCCGAGGTGGGGCCCGCCCCCACTTCCGGGAGGGCCGCGTGGGGGTGGGGGAGGCAGGAAGCCCCGCCGCCCACGGAGGGGTGGTGCGCGGAGCGGTGCTCGGACGGAAGGCGAGGCCCACGTACCTGCTCGCCGCCCTACACCGCCCAGCCAACCGGGCCCCGCGGGCGCGCTTCCGGGTGCGACCACGTGGCTTCTCCGCGTCACTGCCCCGCCCGGAGGAGGGGCTGGAAGCGGGTGCGGGCTCCGCGGGTTCGAGCCCGCCCCCCGCTAGTGGAGGCGTTGCCTCTGCTAGTGGACCCCTTCGCTCTGCTCGGTCGCCCGGCCCCGCGAGCTGGGGCTCTTCCGGTTCCGCGGCCGCATTCCTTCTGTCGTCGAAGAGAGCGCGGAGGCCTGCGGAGTTGGGGGGGTGCTGCCCGCAGCTGTCAGGGGCACCTGCTGCGTCCGCCACTGGGCTTGCCCCTCCGCTGGCTGTAGCTCTAGTGATTCCCCACCGAGGCACTAGGGACATGTCCCTTTTCGCCCCGCTTCACACAGGGGAAAGCAAGGCCCAGAAAGAAGAAATAATTTGCAGAGGGCCCGAGTTAGGATCAGAGCCTAGGTCTCCTGGCTCCCGCGCGGCTCTTTCCCACCCTCTGGCTTTACCTGCTGAACCGCAGTTCCCGAACGAGAGCTGCCCTCCGTGACTGTTTTCCGTGGCCTGGGGAGAAGACAGCCCGCCCAAGGGCCCGCTTGCCCCCACTGTGCCAACGCTGGAATTTCGTTATAAAGGTTCTCAGTCCTTTTGGGAGGCGGGGTGCACCTGAGGGGCTTTGTTTAGAACCCGTGTTTTCAAGATTTTCTTAAATTGTGTATTTGGAGTGGCCGAAGTGCGGGATTGCTGATGAAGATCATGGAAGGGAGTAAATCCCCTCCCAGGTCACCCCTCAGTGCCTTGGTGTTGCCTGGGGCTTTGGGCGCAGCACAGCAGAGGATGAGTTGTGGGGACTGGTGGGGCCCAGCAGATTGTACACCCCCTGGGGAAAGGCAGGGACCAGGAATTAATGCCCCCACCACCTGCAGACAAAGCAAGGAGCACTACCCCTCCCCCCCCCCGCAAATGTTCTCTCTCTCCTTCCCGGCTCACCTTAGGGTCCGCACCTTCCAACTCCCCAACTGCTGCACATACCGGATGCAGGCATTGCTCTCTGCAGCCCACAGTCGAGTTTGGTCTGGCTGTGCGCTCTTCATCCTGCTATTTTCACTCCCCTTGTTTCTCTCCTATGTCAGACTCTTCATAAGCATGAATTTCAGTGGTTGAATAAATTCCATCAAATGGATATGCTGCCCTTCTTCTCTCTGACTGCTAGTAGTTTCCAGTTCCCACCAGCAATGTAGGAAGGTCCCAATTCTCCACATCTGCGTCAACACTTGCTATTGTCTGTTTTTATTTAGCCATCCTAGTGGGTGTGAAGTGGTATCTCCTGATTTCGATTTGTGTTTTCCTGATCACTAATGGTGTTCAGCGTCTGTTCATGTGCATTTTGGCCATTTGTATACCTTCTTTCGAGAAATGGCTATTCAATTCCTTTGCCCATTTAAAAGTTGTCTATTATCAAATGGTAAGTTCTTTATACTGGATACGAGTCCCTTAGTAGATCTATGATTTGCAAATTTTTTTCCCATTATGTGGGATTTTTTGGTTTGGTTTATTTTTGCTTTCTAAATGGTATCACTTCTGGCACAAATGTTTTCAATTTTGATTTAATCCAATATACCCATTTGTAATGCTTTTGTGTCAACATAAGTTTTTATTTTACTTGGGTAAATATTTAGGGGTAGGATGGCGGGGCTGTATGATAAGTAACTGTATGGTATGGGGTGTATGGTAAAGTGCCTGCACTATTTTACACACCCCTGGCAGCACTGAGAGTTTTCGCTGCTCTGTAGCCTCCTTAACACTTGACATTGTCCTTTTATAATTTTAGCCATTCTACTAGGTATGTTGTAGTATCCCACCCACTGGGGTTTGAATTTCCATTTTCCTAATGACTAATGACGTTGCACTTCTTTTCATGTGTTTATATGCCATGTGTATAGTGTTCAAATCACTTTCCCATTTCCTAAAATTGGATTTTTCTCTTATTATTACTTATATGATTTCTTTATATATTTGGACATGAATTCTTTATCAGATATCTTTTTTCCTTTTTTTTTTTTTTTTGCCAGCCTCTGGCTTTGTCTTTTCATTTTCTTTACAATGACTTTCGAAGAACAGAAGTTTTTGTGTTTTTTGTGCCACTGCCCAAAACATCTTTGCCTAAACCAAGGTCACAAGGATTCCTCCTGTTTTCTTCCAGCAGTTTCATAGTTTGTTTTGCACTTAAGTCTGTGATCCATTTCAAGTTGATTTTTGTAGAAAGTGTGAGAGAAATGTTCAGGTTCATTTTTTTTGTGTAAGATACCCAATTTTTCTAGCACCATTTGTTGAAAAAATATCCTTTCTTCATTGAATTACTTTGACACATTTGTCTCAAATAAATTGACTATAAATATGTGGATCTATTTCTGGATTTTCCATGCTGTTCAGTCAATTTAGAAGGATGCAGGTCACATAAGGATTTTATTAATTTTCTCAAGCAGGTTTTGGTTTCAACAATTTTCATTGGTTTTTCTGTTTTTTATTTCACCAATTTCTACACTGTTTACTATTTCCTTTCTTCTGTTTACTTTGGATTTAATTTGTTCTTCATTTAGTTTCCTAGGGTAGAAACTGACCCATTGATTTGAGACCTTTTGTCTCCAACAAGGGCGTTTGCTACTATAAATTTCCCCCAAGGTACTGTTTTATCAGCATCCACAACTTTTGATATGTTGTATTTTCATTTTCAGTGAGTTCAAAATGCTTTCTAATTTTTCCTTTGATTATTTTTTTGGCCCATGGATTATTTGGAAGTGTGGTATTAGTTTCCAGCTATTTGATGGTTTTCCAGGTATCTTTCTGTAATTGGTATCTCTTTCAGTTCCATTTGGCCAGAGAATATGCTTTGTGTGACTTGAGTCCTTTTAAATTTATTGATGGCCTAGGATATGATCAATCTTGGTGAAAGTTCCAGGTGTACTTGAAAATAATATATATATATTTTTGGGGGTTGAGTGATCTACAAATGTCAATTTAAGCCAAGTTGGTTGATAGCTACATTTAAGTCTTCTCTCTCCTTAATGATTTTCTGTGTCCTTACTCTATCAAATATTGAGATAGTGATATTGAGTTCTCTAACTATAATTTTGAATTTGTCTAGTTCTCCTCATGGTTCTGCCAGGTTTTGCTTCATATCTTTTGAAGCTCTGTTATTTGATGCATATACATTGTGATTGTTACGTTCTCTTAATGAATTAGCACCTATATCATTATAAAATTACCTTTTAATCTTCGACGCTATTCATTGCACTAAATCTACTTTGTTTGAGAACAATGTAACCACTACAGCTTTATTTTGATTAGTTCGCATGGCATGTGGCGTGTGATTAGTTCACATGCCATGTTCAGGACATGCAACCCCAAAATATGCCACTTTGGTATCTTGATTATTGTGAGCTAAAGGCACTTGAAACACAGCAGGTGCAAGAAGGGTATGCTGACCTTCCCTTTTCTTTCTGCAAGCAGGGGATGAAACTCCCATGGGAAAGATGCCCTCCCCTTTCCAGGAGGAAAGGAACTTTCTTCTCATCAGAGAAAGGGAGTCTAGGCAGAGAGAAATCTGTACAAATAGACTGGGTTAAAATAAATCCTTTCTGTAGTCTCTGCGTATGGTTTGGTTACTTTTCCACATTCGCCACTCTTTCTTCAGCCTAGTATATAAGCACTTAGGCCTGGCCAGTTCTTTGGATCTTCATTCTTAGGGGGAGCTCCCCTGGACATGTTAAAAATTATTAAATAAAAATCTCTGCGCTTTTCTCCTGCGACTCTGCTTTACATCAGCCTCAGCCAGAAGCCCTGAGAGGGTAGAGGAGACATTTTACCTCCTCTGCGTATGTAATTTTCCCTCTTTTACTTTTAACCTACTTGTGTCTTCCTATGTAAAACACATTTTTTTGTAGGCAGCGTAGAGTTGGGTCTGATTTTTTTATCCAGACTGACAGGCTCTGCCGGATGGAATTGTGATTGTGTGTGAAGAACAACTCACGCGTGATGTGGTTATGACTGTGGTTTAAAGTCTATCAGTCATTACCTTGCTGTTTGTTTTGCATTCGTCCCATCTTTGTTCCTTTGTTCCCCGTTTTTATGCCTTTAAAAACATTTATTGAGTACTTTTATGATTCTATTTTATCTCCTTTCTTGGCTTCAGGACCAGGACTTGGGTGGGAAGAATGAGATACTCACCTTGAGTGCGGGATTTAAAGGGGTGTCAAAAAACTTGGCAAGCAATTTAGTGCTATTTTAATTAGTGTTTTTAAAGGTCAAAACTAATGCAAAAATCCATGATGAACAAAATATCAAAGTTTTAAATATAAACACAATCAGTATTTCTGATTTTTCTTTTGGCCTCAGGCTCCAGTATACCTCGACGTAACATTATTGCTGACTGTGCTTCACAGTTTTCTGCTTCATATATGCACGCACAATACGTATATGTGCGTATATATATTTGATTAAATGTCATTTTAGAATTTATGCATCAAATTTCATTTAGGTGAAATTTGTTCATTGTATTATCTAAATTTTCTCTTCTCTCTGGTTTGGTCTGCCTTTTCTCTCATTCTCTGATAGAAATGTGTTTAGAATCTCCTATTACAGTTGTGAATTTGTCTTTTCCCCCTTTTATTTCGGTGAGGCTTTGCTTTAAAGATAGGGTTGGCCATTAGGTGCATGCAAATTTAGAATTTTTACTGTTAAAAATTCTTTATGAAACGTCCCTCTCCATTATTAACAGTGCCTTTTGTTTTACAAAAGTATTTATTGTCTTATGTCAACATTACCTTTTGTTGCATGGCATATCTTTTTTTAATCCTTTTACCTTTTTTTTATTATTATGTTATGTTAATCACCATACATTACATCACTAGTTCTTGATGTAGTGATCCGTGATTCATTGTGCATAACACCCAGTGCTCCACGCAGAACGTGCCCTCCTTAATACCCATCACCAGGCTAACCCATCCCCCCTCCCCCCTCCCCTCTAGAACGCTCAGTTTGTTTTTCAGAGTCCATCGTCTCTCATGGTTCGTCTCCCCCTCCGACTTACTCCCCTTCATTCTTCCCCTCCTGCTATCTTCTTCTTCTTTTTTCTTTTCTCTTCACATATGTTGCATTATTTGTTTCAGAGGTACAGGTCCGTGATCCAACAGTCCTGCACCATTCACAGCGCTCACCGTAGCACGTACCCTCCCCAGTGTCTATCACCCGGCCACCCTTACCTTTTATTTTAGATGTTTCTTTTAAAATGGCATTTAATTGGGCTTTGTTTCTTTTTATCTCATCCGATAATCTTTGTCTTTTAATTGGGGCATTCTGTTTACATTTTATAACATTTATAACATTATATATACATTTATATATATACACACATATATACATTTATAACGTTACAGATAAACTTGTGTTCAAATCTATCAACTTATTATTCTTTCTATGCATCCCACCTGTCCTTTGTTATCTTCCTTTTCTTGCTTGCTTTCTTTCAGATCAGTTATTGTTTATTTTGATTCCACTCTCCCCTCTGTCTGCATTCACTCAGAAATGATACACTCTTTTAACGTTCTTTTAGTGGTTACCCTAGAGATTAAAACATGCATCCTCGACTTATCAAAGTTTAATATAAATTGGTATTTTACCTCTTCCTTGAAAATGGAAGGATGTTAGAATACTTTCTCTTTGTCTGCTTTTAAAATGTATGCTACTGTGATGCATTTTTAATTCTCTCTATAAGACATTATTATTATTGTTTTATATTTATTTAGATTTTCCCACATATTTACCATTTATGTTGCTCCTCATTCTTTCCTGCCTCTCCCTTAGCCTTATTTGGATTACTCATTC
This sequence comes from Callorhinus ursinus, assembly GCF_003265705.2. Classification (NCBI taxonomy): domain Eukaryota; kingdom Metazoa; phylum Chordata; class Mammalia; order Carnivora; family Otariidae; genus Callorhinus; species Callorhinus ursinus. The sequence continues at coordinate 21,357,235 of NW_027397082.1, read as the reverse complement.
TTTTTGCTGTCCGCCCCCATCTTTCCTGTCATTGCCCCTCCAACTTCCTCACCCCTCCACTGCCCAGCCCACCTATAAATAGTTGACTTCCAGGATATCAGGTGTACACATGATAAAATTCTACTGTGTTACATTTCATATGCTGCTGTAGCAATCCCATGTACAAGTCTTAAAGTTCAATTTAATTTCTCAAAAGTGAGGTCAACTTTTTTTTTCTTTTAAAAACCTAATAACAAGGTGAGTATACTTTGGGGCATGCTTCATTTATATTAAATTTGCACTAAATCGCTGCTTGGAAGAAATTTGGGTGGAAGGAGTCAAGTCATTAACTCAAAGAAAAATCATGACCTTACCTCTAGAAACAAAAATCGTCAAATTTGTGTTGTTTGTGTTAACTTATGTGTGCATGCATCCTGAAAGGCGCGTTGCATTTATGTAGAAACAGTGACAAAAAATTTAAGGCTAACTTGGAAACCTATCGAAAAGGTATATCTAAGTCTGTATATGTGTGTGTGTATTTATGAACCATCTGACACAGGCTCAGATAGTGGGGAATTTCAGGTGACCCTAGAGCTCACTTATTCCGAAGCCCTCATTTTACAGATGAGGACTCTGAGCTCCAGAGAGGCTCCGTGACTTGTTGAGCATCACAAAGTGGATGGAGAGTCAGGACAAGAATCAAGGTCTCTGGACAGAGCAGCCTCCTTCAATTCCCTGAAAGTATAGTTTTCTGCGCCCCTCAGGTGGATTCAACCAGTGAAACAGTGTTATCTCCAGGTACGGGTACCCATGTAACCAGGTTGGCCTCTAGGATTCTCTAGTGATCCCTTAAGCCACTTTGCTATTTGATGTTTTAAATTAGATTTCTGGTGTGTCTGGTAGAGGCACAGTGTCCAGTACTAGATGCATCCTAACTGGATAGCAGTGGAACAACACGAAGGTGGTTTTCTGCTAAAATTCAGCCAAGTACCAGGAGTGGCGGGACTTAAGGGAAAGGAAAGAGGCAGAAGAAAGCTCCTTTAGGTCATTCTGAAGTAAGTAAAAAAAATCCTTTGAATTTAGATATTACCACACACGGTCTGTTTGTAATACTCACTTGATGTGAAATTAACTAGAGAGACCCAATATCATTGATACATTTTCGGGTCTCCTAGCTGTCCATCAAAGTTTTGTGCTCCTTTTTCATGAATGTCTTAGTCTGTTCAGGCTGCTATAATAAAAATGCCATAGACAGAATAGCTTATAAACAACAGAAATTTATTCCTCACAGTTCTGGAGGCTGAGAAGTCCAAGATCGTGTTTCCAGCAGCTTCAGTGTCTGATGAGAGCCCACTTTCTTGTTCATAAGAACCTTTGGATGTATCCTCACATGGGGGACGGGGCCAAGGAGCCCTCTGCAGGCTCTTTCATAATCCCATTCATGAAGGGATCGTGCTCCGCCCTCACGATCTCCTCACTCCCAAAGGCCCCACCTCCAAATACTGTCAAATTGGGAATCCACATATAGGGTTAGGTTTCAACATATGAATTCGGGGGGGATCAAAGACATTCCATTTATAGCAATGAAATATAATTGTTGAGAAGTGACTGTCCAGCCACAGACTTCATTTCTGAAACCCCTGCATCTAGATGGGACCATGTGACTGACTTATGGCCAGGGGAATTGAGTGGAAGGAATTCATGCCAGTTCTAGGTGAGGCCCCTAAACTACCACATGTGGTTCTGCACACACTCTCTCTCCTTGTCTGCCGGCTGCATGTGGATGCCCATAGCAACCTTGGAGGCCAAATGCTGAAATGGCAGACCGCCTACCAGTCTGGGTCCCTGAAGGGCTACAGGGAATGGAACCACTGCTCACCCCACTACCACCAACTGAACTTTGCATGACCTGTTAGCAAGAAAAACGTCCATTACATTAGGCCATTGAGATTCTGGGGTTTATCTGTTATGGCAGTTAATAGTTACTTGAACATAGTCAATGACATCTAACGTGAACAATAACATTTAATTTCCACTTAGAATACTGGAGGCCAGGGGCGCCTGGGTGGCTCAGTCTTTGAGCGTCCGCCTTCGGCTCGGGTCATGGTCCCAGGGTCCTGGGATCGAGTCCCGCGTCCGGCTCCCTGCTCAGCGGGAAGCCTGCTTCTCCCTCTCCCTCTGCCTGCCGCTCTGCCTACTTGTGCTCTCTCTCTGTCAAATAAATAAATAAAATCTTTAAAAAAAAAAAAAAGACTACTGGAGGCCAAGCTTGTGGGGAAGAGGGAAGAGGGAGAGGGCAGCATATCACGAGACCAACACGAGGCCCCACCACGTGTTAGTTCACTGGGTCAAAGTGTAGTGTGGACAACAGTGGCCCCCCTGCCCCGCAGAACACCCTGAGAACAGAACGTTAAGAGTATTCACATTTTATTACTTACAGAATGTTACCTCAGAATATAAACTACCTCATGGGCCCTAACTCTGCAATCGCCAAGCTCATATAAACCTTAATATAATCTGATTTTGGAAGCAAATATTAACACCTGGTCAAATCCCCTGCAGAGAAGAGACTTTCCCTGGGAGGTGTTCCTGTACTCATTTTGCCAACTTTTTGCTTCTTCCAAAAATATAATTTATTACATAACATTTACAACTGAAAAAGAATCCTAGGATATTTTCATGAATAATAATTAGAAGAGTAAAGTTCATGCTGTGGGCTGTAAAGAAGGGCCCGCTTTTCTCTGCTGGGTGCATAGGACAGTGAGATTTATTCATGAGCCAGTCATTTGGAACTTGGTCAACTCCTCCTGAATGCTTCCAGGGCTCCCAGGGGGCTGCGCTGGTGTTTGGAAGGAAGTAGGTGTCAAAGCAGTTGGTTTCTTGTATTTTAGCTTTCTTGTTTTAGAGTGATCTTTGCAAAATACCGCCCCTCTGGGAATTGTTAATGGATTTATTATTTAGTCTGGAAGACAAAGAGAAACTTCCAAATCTCTTGGTGGTGGGACAGGGGGAGCAGTGTCCTCAGAAGCAGTGCATGCTTGGGTGCTGCCTGGCTCTCCAGGACTTGGAAATATCAAGAATCATCACCTGTGGTGGGTGGTGGTGGTAGGAGTGGTCCTTTAAATTATTGTACAGAAGAATACAGGGGAGGAGCGGCCAAGAGGGTCACTGGTGGGCCCGAGGGGAACCTGGATTCCAAATGTTACAGCCAAGGTTTGTCGGTCACAGCGCTACTCACGACTCATCAGAACTGCTAGTCTACTTTATTGCCAGAGGTATCCACCTGGTTCATCTCTGCTTCTGCAGAGTTCAAACACTGCCCTTTTGTTTTCAGAAATAAAGCCACTCTCAGTGGATTTCCAAGGTGAATCCAGCAGCCGCATCCCTCCCAAACATGGGCCTGGGGTGCATGTGTGGAGCACACCTGCCGGAGTGGGGCATGGCCAGGACCATTCCAGCCGCTCAGCAGTTCACAGCCCTGCTGGGTCCTTCCCCGCCCCACCTCAGGAGGCCTCAGCAGCTCCTGGTGCTCAGGGACAGCGCGGGCCTTTCACGTAGAATCCACCAACAACCTCTGCCATTTTGGAGGGTGCAGGCTTGGGCCCATCTGCCTGGGGACTGCCCAACTGCTGGGGAGGGGATGGGGCTACCAGGGTGAGTGGGCCATGAGGAATTGCAGTTCTGGGCATCCCAGGCCTTAGTCTCATTGTAGCCCAGTTCTGGAATTTTCAAGCTTTTCTCCACCCGGAGATAAGCTAATATCCCACAGTTGCAGCTTTTTCAGGGCACTAGAAGAGTCGAGACTTTTTCTTCAAGTAACAATGAGAATTTGTTCTGAGCCTTTGTGATAAGAGAAAGAAAATCATTCCTAGAGGCAGGAAGAACAGAAAATCGTCTCAACAAAAGGCACAGACTTCTCATTATACCTTATTATGCATTCAAATAAGCATTTCTGCAAGCCCATTCTTCAGTTTAAAGTAAAGTGGCTCTAAAGTCTTAGATGATCTCGGCCATGTCTTATCTTAGGAAGAAAAATCTGATGTGGGAAGCTGGTGGATGACTCTTGTCCCAGGGCCCAGCCTGTGCCTGTTGTGAGGCTGAGATTTGCCACAGGCTGTCTTTTGTGGGGAGTGTGATAGGGGAATCCCTTATGGGAAGTAATCCCTACTGATTTAGTAATTAGCCCCCATCCCAAAATGAAAAAGCCAGGACAGGTGCCCTGTACCGAAATTCCTAAAGAATGTGATGTTATCATGAGTTTCTCAGTATCCTTTGAATAATGCAAATACTTCTTGCATGAGACAGTTGCAAAGTTAAAAGTGCAGGACCCCAAAGATAAATGTCAGTGATTCCCTCCTCCCTTTTTATTAACTACAAAAACCAAAAAACAAAACTTAAGCCATTTAATACACGGAGAAAGATAAAAGAAGCAGAAACGGCCTATTTTCTGTAGGCTTGGAAGCTTAGTGAAGAATCAACTCTTATTTACAGAAAGTGTGCTTGACTTGAGCTCTGAAGGTTTGGCCTCACTGAAGTAGCAGGTAAGGGGGTGAGGCTGTGAAGTGGGCACCCATTGGGCTTGGTGGTTAAAGGGACAGACACTGGATAATTCTGCGCTCAGCCACCCACTGCCCTGGGTGGCGCTGGGCAAGCTATGAACCTTCTCCACGCCTCATAGGAAGGCAGGGGTAAAACCAGTGACTCCTTCATGGGGCTACTACGTACACGAAGCAAACTGGCCAGGGCCAGGCCCGCGGGGACCGCTGCTTACTTGTGTTCTCATCGGGGGCCTGCAGCTCTGCCTGCACCTGTGTAGAGAGGAGATTTTGCTATCTGCACAAATTTTTTAAAGTTTGGGGAGACAACTTCTTTGTCTCTCTTTTCCTCTCTCTTCCTCACTTGGGCTGTCATCCGCCACTTCTTTCCCTGCTTTCTACCCCAGTCTGGGCACTTCTTGCTCCTCCCCTCGCAGGGCTGAGGCTTTACCAGGAGATGTCGGCTTCCCAAGGAGGCTGCCTGGGTAGCCTTGAACGTGGCGGTGCCGGAGTCCATGGCCCTCTCTCCATCGGCCTCCAGGCTGAGCATGCCCACTGACCAGGTCCCGCCCATTCCTTGCGCACCCCCCCCTTTTTGCTGGCCGTAGCACACACCTCCAGACCCGATGACCAACATGGCAAAACCGAGCCCACTCTCTTCCTCAAGCATAGAGCGAGCCTGTTGGCTTCCCTCTCCCCAACTCCCCGTTCCCTGTTCTCCGTGCTGAGTCTCCCAGACTTCCTCCCGTGTCTCACCTCAGACCCGGCCCTGTCCTTAGCCCCTGCCATTCGTGTCCTTTATCCTGAGAAAGAAAATCAAACCCACAGGAAAGTTATTTCAGTGGCAGCTTATTTGCATCTTGCCCCTTGAATCCTACAGGTTGATCGTGACCTTTAAATCAGTCCACTTCTCCCTGCCCGGCTCAGGGGCTTCCCACCCACCACCCCACAGTTCCCCCATCAGACCTCAAGTTTCCAGATTTCCCCTCTCCCCAGGGAGTGCTCGGAAAGCTTTGTTCTGGGCTCACACTGGCTGGTCTGGGATAGTGCAGACCTGGTCGACTTTCAGGACCGGGTTAGATTTCCGCCTAGTAAATGGCATTTAAGGCACCCAGCTCCTGGGGAAGAAGCGAAACGGTGAGCTTCAGTTGTGTCTTACACTGATGGCGTGGATTTACACCTTTTTTTTAATGGTTTTGGTCAAACAAACCATTAAGGGCTTGACCTACAAGCCCTTAAGATTCCTTCAGATTTGATGCAGGTCTGATTATTTGCTTATTCAGTTGTGTGTGTGTGTGTGTGTGTGTGTGTGTGTGTGTGTGTGTGTGTCTCCGTTTGGTGGCTCAGTGTGCTTTCTCTTTGTGCTGAAACTCTCTCCCTCCCAGCCACATGACGGATGATGATTACTTTTTGTGGTGCCTAATACATTGTTCTCCACCCCATGAATATTGTTACCTGACTCCCATTCCAACCCGAGAGGAATCTGGATTCACGGAGGAATAGAACCCTCTTACAAAATCTGGAGTATGATTGCAATTTTACTTTTGAAGCACCCGTTTCCCGGAGGAATAGTCAGTGATTGATGCCACTGTCAGAAACCCAGATGCGCGCACTCATACATCAGCCAGGAAATGACATAAACAGCTCACCCAGCAGGCAGGCGCCGACCCCCTCGCTTGCTCCCCAGGGAGAAGAGAGGTGATAGGAAACCCAGGGCAACAGCGGGGGACAGACAAGGAGAGGGGTTAGAATAGGGCTGGGCTCCTGAAGGCCCACCTGGTGGTTCCCTTCCTCGCCTTGTGCCGAGGGCAGCGGTCACAGGTTGAGGTCCGTGGTGACATTGCTCCGTGACCCGGATCATGGAGAGCTCTTTCATCTGTCCTGGGAGTGCGCTGCCAGCTTCTTTTCATGGTGCGTGCACACGGATACATGCAGCTCTACAAACATACCTTCATCCTTATATAGCTAGAGGGGATGTCTACATTTTCCTTTGGGGTGGATGTGGCCTACCTAGGCGAAGCTCATGCTATGGCATTTGTCTCTTTGGAGAGCAAGTCCTGATGCCAGCAGGATGGAGCAGCAGAGACTGGTTTGTTGCTAAGAAGATGTCTGAAAAATCAGGATACTATTAGGGCAGGAGAGTGAAAAGCAGTCCAGCAGGCCTGCTGGTGACTTGTGGGTGTGAGGGTGGCTTATCGGTAGCGACAGGCCAAAGCGTTGACATTCTTGACCACATAAAAGCCCATGGTGACTGGAGGGATGACCAATGTCCGGCCGGCCCGCAGGGGGCGGGGCTTCAGTTCAGGGAGGGTCCCATCGTCCACCATCACCAAGGGCTGGCCGTTCAGCTGCACTGACCTACAGTGAAGACAAATAGCGTGGGACTTGTTATTGCATCATCACAGCAAAGCCTGGGCAGCCCCCGACTGCCTGCCAGCCTGTCTGATACTGGCCCAGTGATCCCTTACTGACACTTGCTATGCCCAAGCTCTCACCTCCACGTTTTACTTTTAAAAACTCATTAAAAAACTCCAGCAATGCTCTGAGAAAGAAATTGCCATTATCCCATTTTACCTAGAGTCGCTAAGTGACTGGTCCAAGATCATCCAGCTTGTAGGTCTGGGAGCCAGGATTTAAACACAGGTCGTCTAGTTCCAGAGACACATCATTTAGACAAGTGAAAAGTTTGTGTTGCAGAAGCTGAAAATTGTATTACACCTATTTTTTTTATTTTTTATTTTACTTTTTTAAAGGTTTTTATTTATTATTTGACAGAGAGAGACACAGCGAGAGAGGCAACACAAGCAGGGGGAGTGGGAGAGGGAGAAGCAGGCTCCCCGCTGAGCAGGAAGCCCAATGTGGGGCTCGATCCTGGGACCCTGGGATCATGACCTGAGCCGAAGGCAGACGCTTAACGACTGAGCCACCCAGGTGCCCCTATTTTTTAAAATCATAATGGCAGTTCAGTTTGACTTTATACCTAAAGAATTGTTTCCTGTGGAGTGAGGTACAGGCTTAAGATGATTTCAGAAGTCTCCTATTTAAAAGATCTCTTTAATTTATTTGAGAAATTAGAGAATTAACATCATGTTACTTGTCTGGGCTTGTTCTGAAGGAGGAGAGAGACAGTTAATGACTCCTTTTTCTGAGAATGAGTTTTCAAATCTTTTTTTTTTTTTTTTTGTAGGGAGAGAGAGAGAGAGTGTGCAAGCGGTGGGGGAGGGGCGGAGGTGGGTGGGCTCCACACCCAGCGTGGAGCCCGTCACGGGGCTCGATCTCATGACTGAGATCAATGATCAAGAGTTGGATGCTCAACTGACTAAGCCACCCAAGTGCCCCTCATATCTAATATTTAACGGATGTTTCTGTTTCAGCAACACAATGGAGTAGGTGATAAAGTAGGCATTTTTTAAATTCCAATTCACCCAGTCTGTTTGCTTTTCTTCTTCCTGTGTACCAGCCGTCTCCAATCCTGAGAAGAGGGCCACATACAGAGTACACTTAGGAGAAAGGGAAGTAGCTCATCAGCCATCCTTGGCCTGTGGTACAGAATCCAAAGAACTTCCCAGCTGTTCCTGACCTGGAATGACTTGTACAGCCAAGTATCCAGATTGAAGCTCAGTTTTCTGGGTCAGAAGAAAAGGCCAGAGCCAGACCACCAGCTGGAAATAAGGCTGTGAGTCACCCTCAGAAAATCAACATTGCACAGTGATGACTGTTTTGGGGTCTTGCCCAACCTCCAATGTGATAACAGTGCAGTGATACTATCTGAGCTGTAAAGAGAATGAAATGCTAGAAACTGATATAGAGGTCTTTGCTTCATGTTCCTTCTGTGCTATGAATGATAGGTTTAGAGAGATAATCAGACCTAGGCCCCGCAGAGCAGTGAATTCCCAGAGATAAGTGTGTTGTGAATTGCTCCCAACAGAGGACAAGGCAGAGGCAGGTCCAGGCCTCGTCCCACATGGATAAGTTTGGGTCTGGTCCAGATCTCACCGGCCAGAGGGGCAGCCGCCCTCCGTTTGTTGGTGTGATTGAGGAATGAGTGAGCAGGAGACTCCTGTATGGAGAGTTAGACCTGCCTCTGGAACAATGCAGAAGCAGGAGAATTGAGATCTGGTAAGGGTTGACCTCATCAAATCTGCAAGGAGCTTTTGCTCCAAATTTAAATGACCATCTCTGGTGAAGAGAGCCTACTCCCTGGAGTGGGAGGTGGGGTGAGGAGAAGGGGTCCAGTTGCAGAAGAAAAGCCAGAACAGGTCTTCACAGTGTATTTTCATTATTTTGTTTCAGGTGGTGTGAATATCCAACAACCAGACATATGCACCCTCAAATACAAGTTCAATAATACTAATTAATCTTTCTGACGAATCCTCAGTTGATAACCTATATCGTTATTCTGGAACAGGGCCCATTCGGATTTCCTTTTTGGTTATTTGTCAAAAGCTAACCCAAGTGTGGATGGAACCAGGGAGCATGGTTGAGATTCTGGACCGATCTTTAATTCCAGGAGCCCGGTCACTGTCTCGCTAGACAGTCACCCCACTTCTGGAGGCTTTTTCGTCTGTGCAATTGCTATAGGCTGCAGGGCCAGAGACGTGAAGTACAGAGTATGAGGCCCTCTAACAGTGTAGCGAGTCCTGTAAGTAGGGAATGGTGTTTTGTTATTCTTTTCACCAAAGCTACGGGTAAACTTATTGGTCCTTGTACTTGCCTGCTCTTGGGACTGACGAGGTTCACGGCTCCTTCGTAGAGCCCTCTCCTCCCTTGGCTCTCATGGTACCTCTGTCTCTCACTGTCTCTCTCTTGCCCTCACTCTCCTTCTCCTTCATCTATGCGTGTGGTTGCCTCTTGAGGGGGACTGTGCACTTCTACCTGCCTCTCAGATGGTGGGATTCTTGGCGCTTTGTCTTTGACCCTCTTTTCCCACACTCCATACTCCTGCTGAGTGCTATTACCCACACCCAAGACTTTGATTGCTATCCATGTCAACACTCCCCAAACCTAGCCTAGATCCTTCTTCTAACTAATGTTATCTCCACTTGGCTGTCCCATTGAAACTACAGAGTCGCTATGTTCCAAGTCAAAATCACCTCCTCAGACCCTGTCCCTTTCTCTGCGTTTTTTGTTTTGGTACCACCATCTATGCAATGACCTAAGCCAGAAAGCTGGTCATCTGGGGCTTTGCCCCCAATTCCCACATCGGGGGTCACTAAGTCCAATCAATTCTACCTTTTAATATTTTTCATATCTGCTTCTTTCTCTCCATTCATTGCTACTATTTTAGTTCAGAACTTGCCATGTAACCGATCTCTTCGCCCCCTGCCTTGCCTTCCTCCTGCTGCTTGCCACATTGCTGACGGAGCAATCAGTCGCTGTCACTGCTTTAAACACTTCAGCATCTCCCCATGCCTTCCACTTTCACGGGGACAGTGAAGCCCCGCTCTGGCCAGCTCTCCAGGCCTGGGGCCTGCCAGTACCCCTGATTCCAGTGCTAACTGTGGTTCACCGGCCTCTGGGGGCGGGCATGGGCTGAACTGGCCGTTCTTGTCAGGTCATCATCAATATATGCACGAACAAAGATTGTTTCACAATGAAAAGCTAGTTAAGTCTTGCACATAAATGAAATGAATATTTATTAAGTGACAGTGTAAGTAGATACTGTTGGGAATGAAGTATGCGAGTTCATTTAAAAGTATAGCAAATATTTTTCAAATGTAACTACCAGTAGACACTGTTGGGATTAACAAGACACAAGTTCATTTTAAGTGTTATAAAATCCCTAATAGATTTTTTGGGAGGAGGGGGGCATCATGTGCTTTTTTCAAGCAAGAGATTTTAAAGATTTTATTTATTTATTTGAGAGAGAAAGCAGGGGCAGGAGGAGAGGGACAAGCAGACTGCCCACTGAGCGTGGAGCCTGACGCAGGGCAGGGATCTCGATCTCACGACCCTGAGATCATGACCTGAGCTTAAAACCAAGGGGCAGATGCTTAACTGACTGAGCCACCAAGGTGCCCCTCAGGCAAGAGATTTGGCACCTGGGTGGCTCAGTTGGTTGGGCGACTGCCTTCGGCTCAGGTCATGATCCTGGAGTCCCGGGATCGAGTCCCACATCGGGCTCCCTGCTCGGCAGGGGGTCTGCGTCTCCCTCTGACCCTCTTCCCTCTGGTGCTCTCTGTCTCTCATTCTCTCTCTCAAATAAATAAATAAATAATCTTTAAGAAAAAAAAGGACAATTACTGTAATGTGGGAGGACCGTGACATGAGCCAACACCACAAAGGAACCCGGGTCCTTTTACAGGGCTGCCTCTTTGCCCCATAGGACCAAATTAAACGACCTGCAGTTCCACTTTGGTGGTGCTCCTTCCTCTTAGAACAACCCACCCTCTTCCCCTGTCAGATTAACCACGCTGGGTCTTTGCAGAACCTGCTCAGGTGTTGTTTCCTCTGGGGAAACTTTTCTGATCCCTGGGCTGGGCTAGAAGCCCCAACTCCAGACTCTCTTGTATCCCAAACTTATATATGACTACCTCACTGAATTGTAGTGACTTACTCACTCTCCCGCTCACTGGGCTGTGAGCTTGGTGAGGAAAGGGATCGTGTCTTTCATCCCTAAATCCTCAGTGCCTAACAAGGTGCTCAGCCTGGAGTAGGGATGAAATATTTTTGAACAAGTGAATGAAACTTGCGGCTCTTTTGCATGACTTCTTATCTTCTGGGGTGGAGTTTCTCCAGCTTGAGAGAGGCTCCCTGGAGGTTCGCTGAGTGTCTTTACAGATTTCATTAACGTACCAATTTACTCTCACTTTCAATGGCTCTGGAGATGTGAGATAAGAACTGAATTATCGCTGATTCTGTCACTCACCAGATACCTTATCCTAACCTGACATGAGGCCATTGATCATGGATAGTATTTTTCATCCTTAAAAAAGATCCATATGACCATCTTTTAACTAAGCCAACATGAGTTAATTTGGTGAGACCCTGAGTCCCCATACATCCTCATCTATAAAGTCCCTCCATTATAAAGACAGACCACATGCTTTACCACCTCCATTCTATTTTTCCTACTTACATTTTTCTTTTAATATTTATCCTGTTACCAGTGAAGTCATATCATGCTAAATATAATAATCTTTCATTTTTATGAACAATTTGTAAGTTTGAAAACATAGTCACACTGACGATAAAAATCATGATTAGTACACACTATTTTATACACAAAGGCATTTTATTATGATTTCATTTGACTATCGCATTTAGTCCTTCCAACAACCAACTGAGGCAGGGGTTAGCAACCCTATTTTATGGATGAAGAAATCAGAGTTTACAGGGGTCTCACCTAAGTCACACAGCCAGTAAGTGGGAGGGGTAACATCTGCAATGCTACCCTTCACCATGGTCCTATCTGGCCTCCCTGGTGATTGCTAAAGAGCCCTGTGAGGTACATGGGGTGATTATTATTATTATTATTGTAACTTTACTGTTGAGATGAGGTCAGAGAGATTAAATGGTCTGGGCAAGGTCACATAGCTAATAGATGGCTAAGCTAGGTCTCGAATTCAGTCCTTCTGACACCTCTTTCTACTATTTCATGTTATTCTCCAATTCCAGATGGCACTCACCAGGATCGTGTTTCTTTATTTCAAAACCTTTCCTTATCATATTTCCAGCATATTCTGGGACCTCCTTACTGCCCATGACTTTTCACACCAAATGCTAAATGATCCAGCCTATGTTGAACTATTTCTCTTAATTCCCTAGCTGCTGAGGGCATTTAAATTATCCAAATATTAGGACAACTGCATTTTATCACCATCTGTTTTTATAAAGTCTGAGTTACTTTTCAATTCCTAAACTTGTTTTCTTTATTTTGCATGCTATTTGAAATGAGATTCAATGTGTCAGTGTGGAGTCAAGCCCTCTGCTCCCCCGGTCTCCAAGGGAGCCCCTTGCCCAGGTCACCCTCCTTCCCCCACCACCTGTCTACAATCTCTAGTCTTTCACGTCTTACCCTGGTTCTTGCTAGCCATGGATACTGAAGCAAGCTTTCAACTATCCTGAGGTCTCAGGAAAGCCGGTCTAGTGAGCATGCTCTTTGCCAGTCTTGAGGATAATTTGCTGGATTATGGTCTGGCCCTGGGTGGACTTCTGTGGGGGCAGAGGTTGGGGGAGACTTTGTATTATTGGGAGCAGCCTTGGGAGCTGTGTCTGCTTCAGGCTGACATATTTGGTACCTTGAGTGGGAGGTGAAGGGACTTGGCGATAATCGTTCTGCCTCAGCTACTTTGAGGAAGTGATTTGCCTTTTTTGAGCTTGGCTTTCTCCACTTGTAAGACATAGATGAAACCTAAGATTCCTTCTGTCTTGAACATTTTTTAGGTGGTTTGTCCCAAGCCTAACAACTAGCTTGAGGCATTTAATGCCAAACTCAGAGTCATCCCGCTCAGATAGAAATCTGATCATGATATTCACCTACCTAATGTTCAGTAGCTCCCTGCTGATCTTAGAACACTGTCCAAAACCTTTATAAGACCTAATAGGCAAAGCCTTTTCCCTATGTCTCCAGCCCACTAGAGGCTCACCCTAGTTCCTGCCCGTTCCAGCTCCCCACTACTCACCACCTCCTTCCGTTCCATGCTGCAATTTCTCCAAGCACAATCTCTGATGTCAGAGTTTTTGTACATGTTCCTGCTGCCTGGAACCTTCTCCATACTCCCCTTTCCAGCTTCCTTTTCCTGGCTAACTCCTATCTGTCCTTCAGGTCAGGTGCCCCTCCAAAGTGCTTCCATATTACCCCATACTTCCAGGGTCTCTGCACTCATCACAGGGCACTCGCATTGCTGACCGCTTGTCTGTCTCTCCACTAGGCAGGAAGACCATGTATCTGTCTTGTTCATTCTTGCACTCTCCCTACACCAACTCACGTAGCAGGTGAGCAATAAAAGAAGGACTGGTTATAAATATGCAGGTAGATGAACCTAGAAGGAAAAGACACTGGACTGGAAGGCCAGAGATCTGAGTTTTAGTTCAGACTTCCCACATGTGCAGGCCTGGACATGTCAGCAGTCTGTTCTGGTCTCTGTTTCTGGATCGTTAAACCATGAGAGGGGGAGAAAAGAAGGGAAGCAGGGGAGACGGAGGAATGAGGGAGAGGAAGGAGAATGTCTAAGAATCTGAGTGTGTGTGTTGGGGAGGGGGCATCAGCTCCCTTTGCTCCTCATAACCCCAACCACCTCCTAGTCTGACTCTCGGCCCAGAGTGCTGCCCCATGTGCCACTAGAGGGCACTCTTGTTCTACACAACTGCGCCGGAGCGTTCCCCCACCCCCAGCCCCGGAGCCGGCTCCCGGGAAGCCAGAGCGCGTGCGCTGCCCCCCACAGCCCGCATTAGGTCCCGGCAGGGCCGGCAGACGGGGGCGGGCAGAGGCCCCTGCGCTTGGCCTCCCGGAGGAACAGACCTCAGGGTCAGTCAGATCCCAGCAAAAACTGCGTTGCGGTCCGCTTGGCAGGGGGTCCCCCTGAATGTGGCCCATATTAGGGAAACCTGCGCAGCCGGGTTTCGATTCCCGCCGGGGTGCGGGCTTCTCGGGCAGCGTGCAGGGCGGGGGTCGGCGCAGGTGCGGGGCTGCAGGCGCCCCGCGCGACCCGGCGCCCCGCTCTCCCGGCCCGGTCCCAGGCGCCCCGGCCCTCCGCGCCGGCCGCGCACCTGTGTGCGCTTTACAGGCCCCCGAGGCCCGGCGGCCCCCTCGCTGAGTAAGGAAGCTGGTCTCTGCAGCTGCCCGGCCCTTCTCCGGGTCAGGGGCAGGTTAGAGCCTGGAGGGTTTGAGGACAGAGGGGCCTCGCTCTTCTCCCTTGCTCGGGGAGAGGCTGTGCAGCTGGGGTAGCTTAGAAAGGAAGTTCCTTTGAAATGGCCAGGAGTGATCGCTACCCCGCTGACGAGGGCCGCTCCGGAGTGGCCGGAGGTTAGTGTCGCCTGGTCTCACTAGCCCAGCTGGAGCAGAGGATGCTCATTACCCTCTCAGGGGTGCTCCTGCGTCAGGGGTCGTGGGGAGGATCACTTCCAAGCGTGTCCTGAAGCTTTTCTCCTCTGTGCTTTTTTGCCTTGCCTGGAATCTGGTAGAATCTGTCGAGAAGTCTACTCTTCTCTCCGGGCCCCACTGGATGTGGCCTCCTTCACAGGGCCTTAGCTGATAGCCCCAGCTGCAAGACAGGCATATTACTTGCAGCTCCCTCTTTAGCACTCGTCCTGCTCAGCTTTGTTTTATCTGTGTGCTGGAGTCATTTTGCCGGCTAGACCAAACTGCATTTCTTAATTTTCAATAGCATGTGGTTCAGTGCCTTCTTGCTTACGAGGGTAATTCTAATTAATGTTGGTTGCATTCCACTCAGTCAGCCTCTCTAGGAGTTATCCTGATTGCACGCTTCAACCCCTTCCTCTATTGTTTGAGAGGAGACTGTACAAGAGAGAGCAAATGGAGATGAAGCCTTCCTGTTCCTCTCCCGCCTCCAGGAGCCCACATCATACATGAGGTTCCTGGCCATGTACGTGCCAAGAAGATCATGTGCCCTTCATCCTATTCTCTGAGGGGCATACTGAAACAATGAGTTTTGATCTAGCTTCTGTCTCACGGAGCAAACCCTAGGACTCCTTCATGCAAGCAGAGCTGGGGGATTTTATAGGCAAGTTGTTAGAGATAGAAGCTTTTCCTGTTTGCAGTTAGGTTTGGGGGTCATGATTTGATCTGTGTTCTATGCAAGTCTGTGTAATAATGGTCCAAGCCATAATGGGATTCTACCATGTGCTTCTAATGGCTTTAAAATAACTTAGCACATTTGGCAGACAAAATGAGAGCCCAGCTAAGGAACCTGGATTTATACTGATATTGTTAATTCCCAACAGATGAGGAAATCATCTGGGGGCAGTTTGGGAAGAAAATTTGATGCTGCGACCATCTCAAAGCTCCATGTCATAGGCATATCACTCTCAAACCACGGGACACAATAGGAACCAGCTATAAAAACCATGGAGAGACTTTAACATGTGGTTAACTCTGTTCCCTTCCCATTGTAAAGAATTGGTGCCATGATCTCCGACATTCATGAGTGGTGTATAAGGGGCATTACTCACATCCCTAGTGTTCTCTGTGTTGTACAAATTCAATTGTAGCAGACGTAGTCCTTACCCATGAAGACTGAAACCCAGAAACATGCAAATGTGTGTGGTCAGACACACATTTATAATTAATACATTACACAAGAGGAGAGACGAAAGGAAAATCACACTTCTCAGCCTGGATCTGTAGGTCTTCTGTGTTCTGGCACTAGTATATTTTTGTGGCCTTTCTCCTTACCCTCCAAAGCGTCTTATATTCTATTCATGTAAAATGATTTGCCACTACTCACTCCCTTCAAACAAAATGGGCCTTGAACTTTTGTTACTTCTGAACCTTTAGTAAGCTCATCCCACTGCCTGGAATCTCCTTCGGTCTAGCATTTCCTAGGTGTCTCTCTCATCCTTCCAGCTCCTGTTCAATGGCCCTCAGCCCTGCAGACTTCCCAGACTGCCAGGTTAGAATTCATCTCTTCCCTCCTTACATTGCCCTCTCCTATATTTACCCTTTGTGGTCTGTTTTGTCTTCTTATCTTAAAATATCCTCTGTGGGGAGATATCAGGTTCCCCCAGCCCTCATTGTGTGGAGCTGGCGGAGGCAGTGTGGGGGTGAGAAGCATCTCCTTTACGGGCAGTCTGCAGGTGGGATGAACAGAGTCCCGTAAGAGCACACGCACATGCACAGGTGTGCAGATGGGTTTTCCATATGTCAAAGTAGCAGATAAGGTCCAGAAGCCACACCCAAAATTAGTTACATCATTTTGAAGTCATGGCTCCCTGGATACCTATTCAAATATATTAAATCAAAAGATAAATATCTTGGTTTTATGGGATCTTGATAAAGTGCTCCCTATAATATCAGGTGCACTGTATATTCAAAAATGAAAAGTAAGACATCCCAGGTGGCACAGGCTCTGTTCCAGGGCCCACAGATGTCAAAATGCAAAGTGTGCGGTGACTCTGAATCATTCTCGCAAAGATGAGCAAGGAAGAGGTAGTCTGCCAAATGACTGTTGGTGTTGGGCAGCTGGTCCACAGTTCGGGGCTCCAGGCCCCTCATCTGGAATAAGCTACATGTCGTCGCGGGCTTCCTGATGCTTGGCAGCCAAAGAAATACTGATTCAGGGCCCAGGCCCTGCCATAGGGACGAGCTCGATTAAGACTTTACAGTTCCCTGTGGCTTGCGTTTGTCTGTCACCCAAACCACAGCCTCTGGAGGGTGTGGAGAAAGAAGACAAGGGCCATTTCTTCTCAGTCCAGCAGAACTGCATATTCGGCTTCCTTGCCCCTCAGTTTAGAATCAACTGCTCGGAAACACGTGAGCTTTAGCCTAAAGTACTCATTTACCAGTGTTTCATCTGGGTTTTCTGGAAGAGAATGGAAATCTCTGCCTGCAGTGAGAGTCCCCAAGTGAGTGAAGGTGGGGAAGAGAGACCACAGTCTTGATGGACAGTTGTGCAGAGAGGTTCCTGCTGCTGGGAGTGAGCTGCAAGAAAATGTATTCTGAAGCCGAGAGCAAATGAAAAACTCTCAGAAAACAACCTCGAGTGCAAAGTGAAAACCTTGAATTCCTTAACATCTTGGTTTAAGATGTCAAATCACTGTAAAGTATAAAAGCATTTTATAATCCTCTAATCTGCACAGTGATCTATACATTACTAATCTGGGAGTTAAAACAAAATGAACAATAAAACCTTTGGGGAGCCGTACACATCCTTCCACTTAGTCATAGAGAACTCCCAAGGGCTCATGGCATGTTCGCACCTTTGGCAAAATGGCTCAGTGCCTAAATGAAGACTAGAATCTGGGTGAAATCAAAGATGCAAATCTGCTGGGATATTGCTCCAGCGTTTCCTGGAGCCACAGTGGTTTTCAACTGTGGCCACATATTTGAATCACCTGGGGGAGCTTTAAAAATACTGGTGCCTGGGTCCCAGCCCGGAGAATTTTGGTTTAATTGGTCTGGGGTGTGGCTTGGGCACAGGGCTTTTTAAAGCTCCCAGGGGCTTCACCGCACAGCCGTGAGTGAGCACCAGGGGAAGGAGAGGGAGTGGGCACGTGTTTGCAGCTGGGGGTGGACGGGACTCAAACAGCTTTCTGTCACATTCTGAAGTTATTTTGAATAAAAAGAGCTTTTCTTACTGTTTTGGAGTACCATGTCAAGAGGCCACATTTTTTAAAACTAAAAGTAAGATGTGAACTTTTCAAAGGCAAGTTTTTTTTTGACTAGTCTGAAGTGAGCATTTTTGCTCTTTCAAGAGGACTGCTTCCCTTCATGTCTCCCCTCCTGTGTGTCCACCAGGGAGATGAGCATGCTCCTCAGAACACACAGGGAAGCGTGTGTTCTGAATTAAGAACCGAACTGGATGAATTAAGAACCGAATTGGATGAAGCATTTGGTTAGATAATGAACTCTGCATTTCTCTTTAACAGTAAAAAGAAAAACTCTGTCCTTTTCTTGAAGGGCAAGTTCTCAAAGGCATTTCGGTTTCTCTCAGGTCCTGGGCTGTGGCACAGAGAGTTCCCTACGGACCAGAGGTGGTGCAAGCTCTTTCCAGGCTAGAGGAACCCAAGGGGATTAAATATGTCATTCAGTACCTTCACTGCATTTTCCAGATATGTATATAATTATTTACTCAGATCATGCTATATACGTTGGTTATGGCTACTATCTCTTTTTGAACCACAGAACACCCTGAAATGAGCACAAGGGCGAAAAGAATCCAAATTCTCTAAGTTTCAATGAGTAGTAAGCTTACTTTAACTAGAGATGTGTAAGGCTCATCTCTCTATATGGTTACTTCTCTATGGTTTTTCTACAGACTGACTCAGAGCCTTACATGTAAGTATTTTTATAAATATACATACTCATATATATTCACATTTCTACTTTCACAGTGTCCGTTTCAGACTTTCTCACCTGGAACAGGAGCTCGAATGTTCCTGCTCTCTTGCCACCAGCTCGTAGATCTGCCCAGGCCCACGCACCTTCCTTGCCACCGGTGCTCCAGCCTCTGCGGCTTATCTTTCCTCCTGGGGGGCTCTCAGTGCCCTGCTAACAGGGCTACAGATAATGGGGTTGCATCTGCACAGCAGGGCCTTTTCCTCCAGGTAAAAGAGGTCTCCATTCTAATGCTTGCTTTAAAAAAAAAAAGGATCCTTTTTTCCCCTTTTTAAAACCAGCACCTGAAGCCCTGTGTGGGTGGACAGCTTCTGCACACACTTTCAGCTCCAATAGCACTATGGATGGTCCTTACCTCTTACAGAATATCAAAACACATTCCAGAGGCATTAAAGAAATAAATATAAAAAATGAAACAAAAAAGAAACTAGAAGAAAATAAAGATACATATTTATCTGATTTGGGGACTATAAATACATAGACATATAAGTGGAATGGAAGAAACTACAAAGCAAAAGACATATAGATTTAACTATATAAAAAGGGAATACTTCTGTATGTCAAGATAATACCCTAAAAATGAAATAGTTGGAACAATAGTAAATAAAATACTGGGGAGAATATTTTAACACATCTGATAGGTAGCAAAGGGGAAATTGCCTCATGTTAGAAAAACCTTAGAAATCATTAATAAAACAGATAACAACCCAATTGAAAAATAAGCAAAAGACATAGAAAATGCCTAAAAGCAATACTAAGAGACATGAAAAATTTTCAACCTCACTAATACTCAATACAAATTAAGATGAGAGTATTATTTTTCATTATGAAGTTGGCAAAGATTTAAAAATATTACTGTTCTGTGTTGGTAAGGTAAATTGGAATAAGAAAATGCTCACACTTCCTACTCCTGCTCAGACCTCCACAACTGAGCTTGTCTGAGGTAAGGAAATTGAACAGTTAATCATAGGAGATAAGGTTCTATAGCTAAATGGATTCCAAGGTGAACAGAATAGTGAGCCATCTGGAAACCGGGCCATTTGAGGAATGGTTGAAGGAGTTGAGTGTTTCGCTTGGAGAGTACAACTCTATGGGGAGACACTGAAAAATTATTATGAAGAAGGTATAGATTTACTCTGCTTAATTTTTCTAAAGCAAGGGGAGACATGGAAGAAAACACACTTTGGCCACATACAAGGAGGGTCTTCCCTACAATCAGAGCTGCCCCATGAGTCCCAGAGTGGGCTGACTCATGACATGAGCAGTCTCATCAAACAGAAGCTGATGGGCTTTCTGTCAGGGACGTTCTAGAGGAAGCTTCTTGATTGCTAAGAGTACTCTCAAATTTTTCCTCCATAAATCATCTTTTAATAACTGTAGAACTTTCATAACGTGGTTTATTTTAAGAAGAAACTAATTTAAATGATCCCAGACAAGTGGAGATAATGGAAACCTGCAGGGAGTGGGTCTGGTCAAAGAGAGTTCAAAAACTCCAGGTACCAACTACTATCAGCAGTGTAGAACTTACACACTTACATATCTTGAGTCTGCTGAGGTAAGTGGAATAACGGCCCTTTGGTCCTAGAAAGCAGGTCTTCAGTTTTTATTTTTAAGCATGTGAGTAAGAAGTCTTGGTATAGAATTCTCAAGGTTAAGAATTTTCCCCAAGTTCCTTTTCCCAGATCCGTCCATGTCCAAAAATAAATGTGGCGCTTCTAGCCATCTTTAGAGAGAGACTGTGGTGGGTCAGATGGTGGCCAGTTCAGCCCTCACACTCACCAACCTCTGAATCTGGAGATGAAGTATCATAATGCGCTCTGTTCCAAAAGGGACAGGAGATATTTTTAAAATCTTAGCACCTGAGAGTTAACTTGAGTATTTTCAGAACTATTCTGTTTGGCTAACATCAAACGACACCCTTCTAAAGGTATGCGGTTAGATGCCAATGTTTTTTTTTGATATGGGATTTAATGAGGGTGAAATCAAAGCAAAAGTCATATCCCGGAGAGATGTAAAAAATAAGCAGTATGCAGAAAAGAAAAACAATATGTTCGTTTCTTCACAGAATAGGCAATAAGAGTCTAGGTTCATAGGAACCTTAAGTTTCTTTCAGCTAACATCATGGCAGCTGAAGGAGAGGCTCATGCAGATATGAACTGTAAACATTTAATATGGAACGTATTAGCCCTGTAGCAGAAATGCTCCACACCTCTCTCATGCACCAGCCACAAGCTGCTTCCCTGTTAGTTGTTTGTTCTAATAACAGAGATGAACTCCTTGAGGACGGGGACCTCAGAATTCCCTTCCTTCTCTCCCCCTAACACTCCACATTGAATAGATTTTGAAGGCTACTGATGATGTGGGTTGGCATAAGGGGATCAAGAGACATTCTGCGATAAAGCATTCACATTGAACTTAATGTTCAGACGTTTTCCCCTAATTTGTCTACTTGGGATTCCTGGCTCTTTATTGTTATGGGACTAAAATTCATTTAAAATTTCAGCTACATTAATTGCCACTGCACGTTAGGCTGCTGAAGGGGAACAAGTCATGTGTGGGACAAAGTAGGATCTCAATAAAAGGTGATGAATGGATGAAGACATGTGAGAAGGCTCACGTACCAGCATCTTTCCCTCAGAGATGTAACTCCGGGCTTGCGCTCCAGTAGGGGAAGGCAAGCTAGTGCCTCCGTGTATAGGGTCAGAGTATACTAGGCAAAATTGATTTTTACAGGTTTCAAATTAAACCAATTTATAGGCACTGCTGGCATTTAATAATCCTTTTGTCTGAGAAGAGCACAGAAGAAACAGAAGGGAAATCCCCAATTTTGCTGAGGAAAAAAAAAAAGCTTTTATTAAAATTCTATATGACTGGGAAAAAGAATCTTTCTCAGAGAAGAATTTTTAAGAAGTCTCTGAAATTAGGACTTGTGAGGAAAAGTTAATGGAACAGAGGCAAGTTAGCCTAGAGGAGAGAACATTGCCGAGTAACCTGATGTTCTTCACATTCATTCTGCGATCAGCCTATGATGAGATGAAAGCAGACAGTGTCGTGATAAGGTTCAGTGATCCATACTGTATGTTTGTCAGGACATCATTATAATTTTATATTGCTGGACTATTCGGGTAGCACAGTGTTGAGGAAAGTGCATTGGATTTGGGGCCAGGAAAACCGGGTGCTAGATACTCTCTAGCTCTATCAGGTAATAGTTGTGTGACTCTTGAAGAAGTCACTTAATGCTCTAAGATTCGGTTTCTCCAACTCTAATGTGTGAGAGAGGCAGGGATTGTTCTACTCTCTTCTTGGTGCTATTCAGAGGGTCAAATGAGATAATGGCTCTTAAAGCTCTCTATTGTCTATAAAGTCCCAGCCACAGTGGGCCACAGTGTTCTTATAAAATTCAGTGTTTAGACAGGATTGAAGTTGTGGGCCCTCCTTCCCCAGAGGTCTTTAAACCTAGAACATCTTCTAGTCCCTATGGCTTTGCCACAGGCTCTCTAAGGGTAGGGAGAATAAAGCAGATCACTTCAAAATGTCGTTCTGCCCCGGGATCCTTAGCACTGTGGATTCCCTCAGAATAGAACAGTCAATGTGATGAAGGTTGTTTCCTTCTTTTCTAAGTTTTGGACAGTTTTCCCTTCAAATGGAATCAAATGAGACACATAAGGCAGGACACTGGGATGTGAGCAAACACCTGCTCGTGGTTTGACTTTTCCCTAAAACGTGTTTTGAGTCCTGTTTTTTTACGTAAGTTAACTTCTTTGGCCCAGCTTCATGTTGTTTCCCTGTTTGTTGAAAGGCACTGGAGATATTGATGTCGTGGGTAGAATGATTCCCTAGAGGACGAAGCTCACTGATTTGTGATCACATCAGGCATTGGGCGGATTCTTTCCTTTGTGGATGACAGATGCCACAAAGGTTCTCTTTGACTTTCCAGAGTGGGAACTATTATTGTCTTGGGTGTAAAGGGTCAGTTTTCCTTCCAGAAAGGTGAGAAACCAGGGAACAGGACAGAGGATGGATTTGCAGATGGAGATTTTCTGGAGAAAAACTAACCCAATATCACTGCCACATCCTCTCACAGCACATCCTCTTTGTGTGGCCTTTTGGTGGCCTGAAGAAGCTACTTGGCTGTTGACCATAGACTCCAAAAATGAAGTGGGAGTGGGGGAAGGAGAATGGAAGAGAATAAACGAAGTTTAGAGTTCAATGGGAAGCAGAACTCTTTTAGCTCACCTGCCCACTGAGTGAGAATCGTGGGGCCCATCTGGGTTGGCCATGGCCACTCACTCCCTGAGTAATAGGCTACCTCCTAACAACCCTGTCCTCAGTCAAGCCAGACGAGCCTTTGGAAAATGAGTTCTTTTTGTGGTAAAATCTTTCTCTTTTAAATTGCACTCCCTGGTTTGCTGTCATTTTAGAGGATTCTAGGCGAAATCTATTTTCTTTCACTTCGCAGTCCTTGAAGTATCTGAAGAAAGTCCTCACGACTTGCCTTCCTTTTCCTCTCTAAATGAAATCTCCCTATTACCTTCAGCCATTCCTTACAGAACATGTATTCTAGACACAGAACCCCGTCCTCTTGTACAATGCAGTTTTCGAAGCTTCCCTTCTCCTATCCTATAGGGTAGAGGGCACCCACCTTTTGTCTGATTCCAAGAATGGGAACTATTTCTCACATAGAGAGTTGAGACTCGAGTGGTGGGTCTTGTGATTGGCTCACTTACTGAAATGACAAACAGGAGCCTTCATTTGTGGACTCGGATGCCCAGACTATGCCTGATTAGTGGCCCTAGGGGGGGCTTCGTGTGCGATGCTTGACATTCTTGAGCCCCGAGATCTCATGAAGATGCCTTTCCAGAGATTTCCAATATACCCAGCCCTGCTGACAACTCCAAGAGAATAAGAATTACCCCCTTGTTCTCAACCAGTCATAAAGGTTTGCTGGCATCTCTCTACTCCTGAAACACCAGGCCAAAATGTCTAACTGGTGGCTTGACTGGCACACTGACTTGCTCTAGCTCCTCTTTCTGGTTCCTCCAGACAAGAGCAATTACAGGTTCCTCAGCTCCCAGAGCTTTCCATCCTCTTCTGAGCTAATATGGCTCCAGGCTGCAGCGAGGAACTCCCAGACACGGAACACAGAATCTGGCCCCAGAGGCTTATAAGACAGAGAAGGAGACACCAAAGGCTGAAATCACTTCCTTGCGTTTCCTTTCATCCTTTCCTGCAGAGTCTGCTTCACCAAAACCCCACCCTTCCTGTGAGACCCTCATCTCAGAACCACCGAGGGCTCCTGCACGCATTCGTAGTTACTGAGCAGAGCGTTGGGGGTGCTGAACGTATGCATAACAGCCTCTGCTGGTGGCTTACAGTACAAGATGGCGCAGCACAGGGTCTGAGCCACGGGTGTCTAGAACGGGAGAGATGTCACATTAAGTGGTAGTTTACAGGAGAGAAACAGGCTTAGAGAACTAAGTGAAGGGCTCAAAGCTGCACAGTGAAGTAAGGGCAGGATTAGGGCTGGAATTCAGTTCTCCTGACTTCCAATCCAAAACTCTCTTTAAGATGATATATGTATCATCATATGTGCCTGTCTGTATTTCTACTTATATACATATGCGTATGCATGGGTGTGTGAAATTTTTATTTGTAGAAAGCTGTATTTCACCCACATGCTCTAATTTGATTCTCACAATCACCCCCTCTGACAGGTAAGGGAGCCGAGGTCTGTCCACATGAGTAAATGGAGGCAACTGGATTCATAGGCAGGCCTTCTGATTCTGGCTCCCTCTTCTTCTGATTGTATAACATTGTTATGATCTCAGTGGCCATTACCCAATCCCTCTTCAGGACCCCTGTGGAATGAAATTCTCTTTTTCCCTGTCCCTCTCCGACATTCTCAACAAAACCATAACACAACTTCTTGCTGCAATGGTGACAAGGTGAGGTACAAGACAGCGGAATTGGAACATACAGCATACGAGTAGCCAGTGCGAGTTACCGCAGTCACCCTGACAGACAGCTAGAGGCAGGAGGCCCCGAGGTGTGGCCAGGTTCTAGTGTCAGGGGAAGAATCCTGGAGGCAGGGGCGCAGAGTGGAGTAAACAGTGTTGGAGGCCCATGCCCTTGGTTGGGGGGGGAACAAACTCATAAAATGATGCTACCCTCTGACTACATCCCCTCCTGTTTCGTGGTTTTGCATTTATACCACTTTTATTATCATCTTAACAAGTGTCTTAGCAACGCATTATCTTAAAAATGCGAGAAGACTCTGCTTTGGAAGAACATCTTAGAGATGTTAGAAAGAAAGCAGTTGAATCCCTCTTCCTCCCCAGCCAGCTAGAGTCCCAAGTTGAGGAAAAGGAAGGCAATGGGTATTTACTGCACACCTCCTACGTGGCAGGAACTTTACTTGGATTATCTTGTTTACTCCTCTCCCCGTGAGATGAAGAAACTGAGACTGTATTATAGAGATTATGTAATCTGCTTCCCTAAGCAAAGTGCCACAGCCAGCAAGTGGCCCAGTAGACTAAGGCATTTGGCCAGTTCCTTCCACACAGTACACATGGTCTTCCCAACATTGGGCAGGCTCAGCTCCTAATCTCTGGCTCCAGAGGACCCTGAACGATCACAGTCACTGCTTGAAGTGTCAGCCCTTCTGCCAGATATGACTTTGCAGGTCACTAGTGAATGGCAGTGGGAAACTTAAACATACTCATGATCCTTAGAAAATCAGACCCAGGATGAGAACTTTAAAGCTGGAAGGGACCCTACCAAACGTAAAGCAACTCTTGAATTTTGCAGATGAGAACACTGAGGCCAAGGGATTAGGACTGAAGGATCCACCCAAGTCAGACGATTACTGAGTGAAGCTGGGGCCAGAACTGGTTCTCCTGCCTAGGATAAAGACCAGGGATTCAGCACACTAGTCATGAATGACTGGTAAATAGAGATGGGATAAAATACTCAAGAGTCTCCTAATACAGGTAGGATTGAGGGGGAAAGAAAAGTACACGTAGCCAGGGAAAAGAGACAGTATGTGAACCAAGACTGAAAATACAGATCTAGGGTGGGCTAAAGAGACTCTCAGTAAGTGACTTCCCAGATTGTGTTTTGTTCCCATTGCGCGTACAGTTGGAAGCCAAATGCAAGCCACCAAGGTTGCTGTGAAACAGCGAACAATTATAGCGCAAATAGTTGTGGGCAGCTGTGGGAATGCAAGCCACCTGCTCCAAGTTTACAGCTTTGTTAAACTTGGTAAACATTAAAAATGGAATAGGAATGCTCCCAGTCTGTACAGTGTCCCATACCCTTCCTGGGAGGCCTTACTCGGGGAGCTGACCAGGCTCTTCTCCCTGTGGCCTAGAGCTGCTTTCTCTTGGTAGAGGTCAGTGTTGTCAACAGTCTCTGGAAGAGACCGAGGGAGGTAGGGAGTATCACAGAATCATATATTTATAGAGTTTGAGGGAATCACAGAGCCCCCAGAATATAATGTCTCTTCTAATGTTCAGATAAGGAAACTTGAGATCCAAGAGGTGATGTGTCCAAAGTTATAAATTTAGGGGTGGAATAGACTCTTGATCTCTGAACTTTGAACGCTTTGTCCCCATGAGGTTCATAGATGCTGACAAACAGGGAGTTATAGCATTACAGAATGTTACAGCTGAAAGGGGCATGGCTATCAACCCCCAGGGTTTTCGGTTGTCACATGACTAGGGGGTGCTATTGGCATTTAGTGGGCAGGGACCCAGGATGCGAATAAGTAGCTTGAAATGAGATCATTCTTCGTAATGAATTGTCTTGCCCAGATACCAAAAATGCCCTTGTTGAGAAATATTTTGTCTGCCATTTGACTTTACAGTTGAGGAATCTAAGAACTGGGGCGGGCTTGACAAAGATCCCAAAGGAAGTCAGCAGTCCCCTGACTCCATCCCACTGAGCCCCCGAGTGAATTAGCAGCAGGAAAGGGACAGCTTATATCCTTCCCCTCCCAGCTCCTGCTGCAATGGCTCTTAAGCTATTTCTTGGTCTGCACTTACTTGGACTTGAGGCCCTCCTGTCCATAGGGCTGCAGCAGATACTGGTGCACGAGCTTATCCCTGAGAGTCCCCGCCAGTTTGATTTTCTTTCTTGACCGGTGCAGGTTGATGATAAAGAGTGTAATGGACCCTCGAACGTAGTTGTGGCTGAGATGGGGAAGGAGAAGGGTACGATGGAAATAAAGTGGTTAGGTGCTGCTAAATAATTTATAGACTGCACCAAACAGGACTGCCCCAGGAAAGGGCACTTATTTTATGATTCTTGGCCACCCCTGACCTTCAAAGACAGGAAGGCCTTGTTATTGTTTGTGGTTTCTTGCAGAGAAGATACCCACTTCCTACCACACTCCTTTTGTTTTTGTTTAAATGTATCACAATGATTTTAGAAAACAAAATATCTTTTTCTGAGTGTGAAAATAAAACATGCTGACTGCAGGGGGAGAAAAAGGAAAAATATGGAGAAATACAAAGAAGAAAAAGAAAATTCTCCCATAATCCAAGTATCTTGAGATATGATAAAATTTTGGTAAACATCCTTCCAGTATTTTTGGTTTATTAATTCAATATTAATTCAAATATTTACTGAGTACTTTGACACATACATATATATTTCTCAGTTTTCATCTAATTGGGACCACATTGTTTTTTCAGTTCGTGAACATCTTAAACATATTTTCATCTTATTATGTTATTGTATTTTCTTCTATTTACAGAAGAATGCTAAATTCTTTAATTATAGAAATGTAACATAATTTATTTAGTTAACCCCCTACCTTTGGAGACTTACACTTTTTTCAAAATTTGCCATAACAAAATTACCTAATGCTATTATATAAACTATTTGCATGTCACCATTATTTCTGATAAAGTCCTGGAAGTTGGACACATTAGGTCTAGGGGAAGGCATATGGCATGATTCCTAACCAAATCTTCTGGTTCATTCCCGGTGATGCCCTTCCCTGTGGGAAGATTTTCTGTCCTTGCTATGTTGAACCCTAGGGATCACATGATTGGTTTTGGCCAGTGAAATGTGGGTGGACATGTTAAAATCTCTGTGCAGAAGTTTTAAGAGGCAGCCTGTGTTTTGCCATGTCTCTTTTCCCTGTGCCGGAAGACCAACGATGTTCTTGACAGAGGTTACTCTATTGACCTGCATCCTGGAACGAAGATGATGTGGAGCAGAGCTACAGCTGAGCCATGACAGGTAAGTGGTATGCATGAGAAATACACTTTCTTATCGAAAGCCATGGAGATTTGTTGGTCCTCCACTATCACGGCATAACCTCACCTATCCTGACTGATACCCACACTTTGCTAACACTGATGTTAACTGCCTAGAAAGCTTGTACCAATTTGCTCTGTTCAGCTATCTATAAGAGCACCCATTTCCTCATACCCTTAAGAATAATGGATATTAACCTTTTAAAATACCTTTATCAACCTGAGAGGTGATAGTGAGATTTCGATGTTGTATTAATTTGTATTTTTTAAAAAATTCATGCTGAGGTGCAGCATTGTTTTCATTTGTCTGTTTGCCATTTCATCTCTTCTTTTGTAAAGTGACTATTCATGTCCTTGGCCCATTTTCTTATTGATTTATAAAAACTATTTATTAAAGGTAGTGATCCTTTGTCTGCAGGTATGTTGCAAAATTTCCCCCAGGTTTCTTTGACCAATTCAGTTTGTTTACATTGTATTCTGACGTATAAAAGTTAAAAACTCTTAGGTAGTCAAATTTATTGATCCTTTTTATTTCTGCTTTTGCTGTTTTACCTACACCAAGATTATAAAACTATTCACATTTTGGAATCCTTTTAAACCAGCACAGGATGTTCAGAAGCCTGGAAGAACTATATGCCTCCATGCAAGAGCCTTTCAGCATGTACCAACAAAACCATAATGATTTCCTTCTTTCTTGTAGGAAAAAAGACTTTGTTTCTAAGGGGTCCCCTAGGGCCCCATCTGGATGGGTTAATGAGAGGAAACAGAAGAAATGACCCAGTCCTACCTTCAAAGGAGGAGTTCAGAGAAACTCTAAGTCAACTTTGCCCAGAGGAAAATATCATTCCTTGCAGAAACAGCATCCCTTAGCCTCTGGGTCACTCACCTCTGCTTCTAAGGGTGTTAATTAAGAGTTGAGTGACTAAGGGCAGGTCAACATGATAACTTGGGTTGTTTTGCTTTTTAATAAAACAGTTGCTAGGACTCATCCTGAGGATTCTGATCCCATCCATTTGTGATGGGGGATAGGAATGTGTGTGTGTGTGTGTGTGTGTGTGTGTGTGTGTGTGTGTGTGTAAATCTTTCTAGGATATTTGGCAGATGAGTTGGGTTTGGAAACCACTAGCCTAGAGCAATCCATTAGGGTTAGGAGAATTCCCAAAGTATATTCCATTGACTGTGTGTCAGATAATTTTTCTTGCATCTGTAGGAGGGCACATTATTATGTTCAAAGGCTTTCTGAATGCCTGCATTGATATTCTGATAAATTATTATATGACTTTTCGCTCTGGTTCCTCCTCCTCTGGTCCTTCTTAATCTTCTGAAGCACATGAAGTAGTTTTTGGAGACAGCTGAGTTAGGTCAGAAGAATGCCCATTTACTGAGCAGACTTGTGTCACCAGAGCTCGGAAGAAAGATGCCGCTAGCCTGTGTCAGCATTTACTGTCATTAAAAGAACACCAACTATATTCCATTGGTGGGCTTTAAGCTTAGCTTTGCTGAGGAAATTGAGCAAAACACCGTTAACTACAGGTACTCTGGGCTTCAGTGTGAGCAAAAGTAGGCATGCATGGGTACCAATTTTGCCAGACTGTGGTGAACTCTTTTGCTAACTACCATCAGATAACCTTCTCAAAGGCCAGCAGTGGAGGAGAGAGAGCCTTGTGCTTGCATTTACGAGTTTTTCCTCTGCAGAGCTGGGGCAGAACTAGCCCTGGGAGACTGCAGAGGAGAAGGGTAGGATGTGGGGAAGTGGTGGGTGGGAGGGAGACCTGAAATCACAGCATTGCGGCAGGGAAAGCTGTCTTTTCAAGCTGCTTGGCAATGGTCTGATTTCCACTTAACATAGTTCCCCTGGGGGAGACAAACCAGTACTGAAAGCCAGCTCAGAGACCCATGAGCAGAGGCTCTCACAGAATTCATGGAGCCTCCTCAGGTAGGAACTGGCATTGAAGACTGCCTCAGCCGTCCCTTCTCCTGCTTGGCTGAGGGGCAAGGATATTAAGCAGAGGTCGTTTGGCTGCAAAGTTACATTCTTGGCTGGGGAGTGTAGCACCAACCTAAAAGTACGGTGTCAAAGATCCAGATTTCTGAAGAATATGTATTCTCTGTCCACAGAAAAATAATCTTGGAGGAGTATCTGTTGCCTAAGAAGATGGGTCTGACTGAAAGCATGGCTAACAGGCAATCACTCATCTTCTGATGTCAAGTCCAGGTGGATTTTGGTTCTCTTAGCAAATGTCCCTTTCTGTCTGGTAACACATCTATCTTACTCCATGTTTCACTCATGGTGAGACTTCTTCTCCAGTAGAGAATCCATGCATCTGGAGTTCATCTTTCTTGCTGTTCTTTTGCTGCCTGACATCTTCTCTGTGATGCCATGGGGGTAGGAGGAAGTAAGTCAGGGAAGGGAGGCTCCAAGTGGAGTATCCTGGATGTTATGAGGTGGGGGACATCATATGTTTTATCTTGACTTCCAGATAAAAAAACAGTCACTGTTCTAGAAATGTCTCCAGTGAAGGTGGGAGACAAGGAAAGGGAATAGAAGATGGTGCTTTGGAATCCATGGTCATTTCCAGTGAAAGTCCATGTGTTTGAGAACTGGGTTGGTCCACTGTCCCCAGATCTAACTCAAATTTTTTGGGTTCGGTAAAAGTCAGGCCATGTTTTGCCAAACATTTTTTCCCCTAATTTCAAAGCCCCTGTGTATTTTAAGGGAAATTTAATCCACATGTTTCTGATTCATTTACACTTAACTCATCAAAATATTGTTTTGTAAGAGTCATTTGATGTCCAAGAAGCCTCAGGAACCTTTTTTATGAGCCTTTAAAAAAATTTCTTCTAAAAAACAGGAAGTCATGTTTTGCCAATAATAAACAAACTTGAACCCCAAAGGCTCAGTTTTGCTTCAGTATCCACCAGGTTCCAATTGGTTCTGAACTTGGCTAAGGACCTCATCTCCTCCCTAGAAACATACATTGTTTCAGCAGAATAGTTTATAAAGACAAAGTTTCCCAGTCAAAACATATTTGTTCTCTGAATAAAAAGATCTGAGGTAAGAACTGCCATGCTGCCGGGCTCCTGACTTGTTGACTCTAGAACAGAAGGCAGCAGAGCACCTGCTGGTGTTGGTTTGCATTTCGAACTTTTGATCCTAAATCAATCATAAAGCACAACACTCTCCTAGGTCAGAAACAAACCACAATGTAAGACAGTGCCATGAAAGGCAGCGAGGTATTCAAATAGAGGTTGCATAACTGCCAAGGAGATTGTAAAAGGAAATTCTGTTGTATTGGACATTGGGCCAAAAGATCTCTAAGGGTTCTTCCCAAGTGTAAAAATCTTTGCATTATTAATGTTGTTATTATTTGCATATAGGGGTGATACCATAAAGCTTTTGGAATTCAGTATGATAATATAAGTGCAGATATCTGGCAAGATGCTTGGCACATAGCAAGTGCTCAATATACACTGGAGTGCAGGAGTTGTTTCAATAGACAGTCTCTCTGGGTTGTTCTACTGGTAAGTTTATACTTTCTCACCCAATCCCTGCTTTGACCAAGGATATATATTTTCAGAGTATTGTCAAGAGTGAACAGTGTGAAGCCAACATACCCACTCTGGGACATTTCTGTGACCTTGAGCTTGTTGACCATGAATAAACTAAGTGAATCAGTAGTGCTTCCTCATGACTGTTGTGAATCATGAGGGGGTGCAGACAGGGCACACAGCTTCCCAGGGAGAAGGAGAAGAGACTCTTGTCCTATCTTTGTGCCTACCTATTTGGGGCACCTGACACCCACAGATGTGGAGGAGACCGGCATCCCCAGCCAGCTCAGTGCATCTGTTGTGGGCTTACTTTTCTAATAGGAACAAAAAGACCTTCCCCTCTGTTATTATCATTACGGCCATATGTGCAAGAGATCAGTCAAGTCTCCTCTTCCTTTTTTAATGGGGAAAAGGGGTGCTACTGACAGAATCGCAGTGGCACCGTTTCCCCAGAGAGGTTCTGAAGTGAATTCCCACAGAAAGCAGAGAGCTGGTGATTAGAGAGCATATTAAATCCAGATGATTTTGATTAACTTGTTTGAGCTCTCCTGCTAGGAAATGGTAGAATTCTTAGCCATTCTACCACACCACCTCCTTCTGGATGATTGCTGATATCAAAGGGGAAGAGAGTGAGAGCTGTAAATCATCTGTGAGGTCTTGATGTCCTATTTCTGCATCCATCCATCCATCCATCCATCCATCCATCCATCCATCCAACATTTGCTGAGATCTTCATGCCAGTCACCATATTAGACACCGAGAATACGAAAATGAATGAGACATTGGCCCTGAGTTCATGGTATGTTCAGAATATTAGTGACAACTCCCCACAAGCATGTCAAAGAATGTGAGGATGAGCAATGGGATGAGACTATGTGAGGAGCCCTCTGTGAGGACACCCAAATCCTGCTAAGCCCATGGCTACTGACATTTTCCCCCTGCTTCCTCAGACCAATAGTATAAAGGGCACAACTGATGTGCTTCCCAACAGAGACAAAAGGTGCCAAGGGTAGTATTTCTTTCTTGAAGCTGGGGGTCCTCCTTTTGAGTGGTTACCTCAGGGCCAGGGAGGAGACAAGGAGTACAATGTATCCTTGTGTGGTGATCAGATAACTCCAGCCAAAGCCATAAAGCAGTCACTCTCTGTCAGGTATTGCATTGAGCTTCCTGTTGAGCAAAAGGGACGTTGAAAGCCTCTGGCCTCGGCCCAAACCAGCCTCCTCTCCTCCACAATAGGCACTTGTATCTACAGACAAGACAACTGGCCCCTGGCCCCACTATATTCAGAGTGATTCTTTGAAAAATCTTATCATGATAAATTAATTGACTTGGCTCCTCTCTCATCAAGGAAGGGGAAGGAGCGTCTGTTGTAACCTGACCACTGGAGCTCTTTGTGCTATCCATTGCCCATGATCAGCCCCTGATAGGCCCACCGGAATGAAGGTCTGGCTGGAGGCACTGGCTTCCTTCTCCCCTCCTCCACCTGCACTAAGAGAAAGAGTTCTTTTTTGGAGCTGCCTACTCTGTTCCTTAAACAGGAAGTGATGTAAGAAAGCCGTATTTGGTCAGATGGGTTTGGCTTTAGGCTCAGTTTTCAATTTTTACCTTCTGATCCTCATGTTTTAAAATTTTATCTGCCTCACTTTATTTATTTAATGGTCATTATTTTTCCTGTTTATTTACAGACAACTTCAATGACAACCAGCGCTTCGGATCAAAAAGGGAAGGATAACCACACATTACCACACTGATTGTTCTAAGTTCAGCCCTGTGAAAAAGGAAGCCTAGACTTTATTTAACCTCATAAGATTTAAAATAGCTGGAAAGGTTTCTGAAATTCTGAAAATGCTTCTAAAGCTGGCGTGACTACCTTTGGGCTTTCCAGCTTGGGACACCCAGGTCTAGGGCTAGGTTTCTAGTGGGAGAGCTCTCCAGCACACACCTTAGAAAGGTAGACTTGTTTCCTCAAGCTCAGCTGCTGGATCATAGGAACAAATTTTATATCTCTAGCTTGGTTCAGGGGTGTAGGTACACACAAAAGCCTCATGGGCATTATATCAACTGGCACAGAGAAAATGCTCCATAAAAATTTGTTGGATGAAGAAGTAAATGAACAAATGGCATGTGTGTTTGTGAACTTTTTGTGCATCAGCCCTCTGAGAGTGAGAAAACGGTTTCACTTGGAGAAAAAGCTATTTATCAGAGGTCCTTTGAAACCTGCCAAGAGCAGGTATCATGATTCCAGAAGCAGTTTACAGTCAGTCTTAACAAGGGTCCCAAAGGTATGGAATTCTAGGAGGGGCCTGAAGCCTGAAGCCCCTCGGGAGTGGCTTCCTGTGAGATCTCTCTGAAGACTTACTTGCGGTGGTTTGTGCAGTGTGCATAAATCCTTAGTTTGTCCCGGATCACTCGGCCTGGCCGTGGCTTCCGTTGGAGCCCGGCCACATGCACAGCCAAGACTTTGGGGCCGATCAGGCGCTTGTAAAGGAGAGAGAGCCAGTAGTCCTGAGGAGAATAGAGAGGTGGAAAGTCAGAGAAAGAAGCATGTTGAGTATCTTGAGTAAACATACCAACACACAGGCCAGAAGCCACTTCTTACCAGGGGTACAGTGAATCATGACTAAAGAGACCCTAATCTTGTAAGCCTGCCAACCCAATCAAGTGCTCACCTCGGGTTAATAACGAAATGGGCACTGTCTAAAGTGGCCTTTTCAACTGACCAAATAGGGAAATTTAAGTAGGGTGGACTCAGACGGGCGTGAAATACAAATGGATCAAAGTTTTTCACATATGAAATAATAACCTGTCAGGGCCTTACATTTTTGACTTTCTTTTCCTATGACTTTACTTTCATACTAGTTTATGACTTGTGTTTAACTGTAGAGTAGATTTCCAATCTTTAGGATTGTCATCAATATAAGAATCCAAATGTCATCCCCCAAATATTGTCACTAAAGACTATTAGTGTGATGGGAGGGGGATGAAGGTCCTCCAGGCAAGAGACCAGGGTCCCTGACTATTCCATAGTCAGAAACACAGAAGAAGGTTTGCAAACCATGGTGCTATTCCTTGGTCATCCTCAATAATTCTAAAATAAAAAGAATAATTCTAAACTAAAAGAATGTGATGCTTTTAACCATTCTG
Organism: Callorhinus ursinus; assembly: GCF_003265705.2. Taxonomy (NCBI): domain Eukaryota; kingdom Metazoa; phylum Chordata; class Mammalia; order Carnivora; family Otariidae; genus Callorhinus; species Callorhinus ursinus. Next base: position 21,322,748 of record NW_027397082.1, on the reverse strand, counting down.
GCATCCATTTGTAACTGATTCATAAATATTCAATCTGTGACCCACACATGTACTTGAACTTACAAAAGCCTATTCACTGCCATCTTAATTTCTATGGTATTTGCTATTATCATATTTTATTTTTATACTTGATACAAGATATATTATGTATTTGTTTTGCATTTGTTCTTATATCTGATTATGGGGTAATGACTTCAGTGTTTATAATTCTCCATGTAAAAAAGGGCTTCCTAATTTGTTTGGGGGCTTCCTCCCTCCCCCCAATTTTGGAATTCCATAATCATGCCATTCAGTGTGGGCATGCTACTCAAGGTCTTAAAGACATCATGCATGTTTTCTCAGCCTTCATCTTTCCAGGCAGAAACCTTTTAATGATCTTCTTTTTTTTCCCCTTGTGTGGTCATCTATAACATGAGCTGCTTAAAAATGTCTGTTGAATTGCATAAATCACAACAAAGTCTCAAAGCCCCTTTGCCAGCTGAATAGCTCTAAATCTGCCCTGAGTAGTGAGCTCTAAGCCTTGCCCAGCCACCTACCTTAATTAACTCTAAGTGTCCTCGGAATGGCTGTTAAATATGGTCTCCTAATATTTAAAATGCCAGAAATTTTATCACCGTCAATCATATAAATGAAAAAAATCGCGTTGGTTCAATTTGCTCTTATTCAATGACACTTTCTCTATTTTTGATTTGAAGTAAACTTGGTGAAGTGATTATCACAGTCATTCCTGTTTCCAATGGGATATCCACCTTTTTCTTATTGATTTGTAATACATCTTTTAATATTATTGGTAAGAATCTTTGGAATATATATTGAACAAATATATTCCATCCAAGTCTGTAGTTTACTTGTTACCACCGTTTATGATTTTTTGACATGAAAATTAAAAAAAAATTTTATAGAAAAATATATCCTCTTTTTCCTTTTGATTTCTTTCACTTCTTTTATTCTTAGAAAGTCCTTCCTCACACGCAGATCAGATCAATCTTCACTGGTATTTCTTCTAGTTCTTTTTATATAATCATTTAAAAGCCTAACTTCTTACTTCATTGAAAACTATTTAGCTGTATGGTACTAATTATTTTCTAAATTATTGTACAACTAGTTGTAGCATCATACAGTTGATAACCTATTCTTAAACATATCTTTATCACATACCAAGTTTTATATATGTATGTAAAAACACATAAATATATACTACATATTATAACATTATAATATGTAATATAACATATTGTATATTATCAGTTTTACATCATTTTCTTTATTGTAGTTTACATTTTAATATCTAGAGATTCAAGTTCATTTCATTTATAATTTTTCCTTCTTTGTTCAAACTTTCTTTAATTAGTCATATCCATTTATTTTTCCAAATGAACTTTGAAATCATGTTTTTGTCGTGTTTGTTGCTGCAGAGAAATTTGAGGCTAGTGTGAATTTTATTCTGTTTGGTTAGCCTGTTTATTTTCTATCTTTTGTATTCTGCCAGAATGCTTATAGAAGTCATGTTTTATCCTTGATATTTGAAGTTTTATCAGAAATGTGTCAATGTGGGTTTCTGCATTAATTTGCTGATATTTGGGGAGTACTTTTGACCAGAAACACTAAGGTCTTTTTTTAAGGTGAGAATTCTCTTTAAATATAGTTTTGAGTTCTTTTTCTTTCTGTTTGCTCCACTCATTGTTTCAGGAGTCTGGTTGTGAGCCCTCCATCCTGGGGCCTGCACATCTATCATCTCCTTTCTCATCACTTTTCAATCTTTTTGTTTTCCCTCTGCAACAGGACATCTCAAGTTTGTCCTCTACACTTCCTCCAGGATCATTTCTGTCATTTACTAAGTCCAATGAGTATTTTAATTGTTATTACAATTTTCCTTTCCTTGTAATCTTTTCTCATTTAGCTTACCTGATTGCCTGGCACTCATTTAAAAATTATTTTCCATTTTATGTGTATTATGTATATGTTTTCCATATATATATATATGACAAATATTTTTAACAAATTTTCACGTATATATAACTTACATGAGAGTTCTGAAGCATATGAGAGCCAGCCACCCACCTGAAAAGCTACCTTAACACCACATGGCAGCATCTAGTTATGTGATTCTTCCCTTTCCCATTTCTGTGTTTTCCATTCCCTTGCTCCATATTTTAGTTTTATCCATACATTTGTTCCTAAGAAATATATTATTAATTTGTTAGCTTTATAAAAGTGGTATCATGCTGAACGTAATTTTCTGTGAGTCACTTTTTTCACTTAACATTATGCTTCTAAGATTTATCCAGGTTGTTATCTGTACTTACTGTTCATTCATTTTCAATATTGTAGGATACTTTATTGTGTGAACATCCTACAGTTTGTTTATCCATTCTTCTGTTGATGGATATTTGGGTTGTGTCCAGATTTTTGCTGTTATGAACAATGTGACTCTGAATATTCTTATTCCTGTTTCCCAAGACACAAGTGAAGAAATCTGGAGAAGAATTGCTCCAACTGTGACTGGAAACCAGCAGCAGCCTCAGCAGCAGCGTGCTTCTCAGAAATACACGTTCATAGACTTTATCCCAGACCTACTGAATCAGAATCTCCAGGGGTGGGGCTCCCAGGTTGTGTGAGTTTCTAAGTGAGTCCGATGTTCATTAAAGTTAGAGAAGCACTGTTCTAGAGTACATACCTAAGGGTGGAATTGCTGTGTCATACACGAGTAGACAAATATTCAACTTCAGGATACTGCCAAACTGTTTTCCAAAGTGATTTCAATTATTCCAACTTACACTTCCTCTAGCAGCGTCTGCATGAGTTCCCTTTGATCAACATCCTTGCCAACACCTGTTATTTTCTGACTGAATTTTTGCCAATCCAGTGGGCACAAAATGTCTAGTTCTTTTTGTGTGTTGTTTAAGAAGTCCTTCCTCAGGTCCAGTTCATAGATATTTTATTTTCTTTTATAACTTTTGAAGGTTTTTTTTCCCCCTCTAATCATTAAATCTTTAATCAACCTGGAATTGATCTGCTGGTATGGTGTGTGAGGTAGGTATCTAGCTTCATATTTTTCCATGTGGATAGTCAGTTATACCAGCATCATTTACTAAATAGTCTCTTCTTTCTTTGGCGATCTGCAGTGTCCTCTGTGTCCTCTATCAAACTTCCATATGTTCATGGGTTTGTTTCAGGCCTCTCTACTCTGTCCCACTGTGCTGTCCTGTATCACTGCTACACTGTTTTAATTACCATTGTTTTACATATGTCTTGAAGTCTGGTAGAGCAACCCCTCTTATCTTATTCTTCAGGAATGGTTTTGCTAATCTTGGGCCTTTGCTCAGGCACAGACATTTCAGAATCAGATTATTAAGTCTCTAAACAAAATCTGCTGGGACTTTGGAATTTCACTGAATTTATAGCTCAAATGAGAAGAGTTTACATTTTTATAATATTAAGTCTTCTCATATAAATACAAAAGGAAGTGAGAAGTAAACTCTTTCCAGTCGGAATCTTTTTTCTTTCTTTGCTTCTTTCTTTGTTTCTTTGTTTCTGTCCTTCTTTCAAAGTTCGCAATCTAATTTTTCTTCCATTAAGAAAGTATCCTAGATCTTTCACAATGAAAACAAATCTTGAAAGGAGGAGAAAACAAGGAAATGTTTTCTGTTCAGAGACTGAAATCAGGAAACATTTTATTTTTAGGAGTTTTCTGTTAACCATTTAGTAGTAAGCATAGCAACAAGGAGAGTCTGGTGTTAAGCCCCGAACTTGCTCTGTCGGCAGATTCACTGATTTTCCATTTCTAGGGAAAGGACTTTCAAAGAGCTTCTACATTATTTTTCTCCTTTTCTTTTTCCTCTGCTTATCCTTCTGGTATTCTATGCAAACTATTTGTGATGATCTCTTTACTTCCATTTCCAAAAGTGTCCATAGATGGACAAGAGCCTTCATTTCCCCATCTTCCACCCCGCCCCACCCCACCCCACCTCCTGGAATTCAAGGATAGTGTGCCCAGGTAAAGCACGTGATCTAGGCAATAGTTGTGTGTTTCTCAGATGTTGTAGGCAAATGTTTGCTTTTTAAAAAAAAAATGTTTGCATTTAGCTCATGGATATGTTGTTTAAGTGTACATACATTCGTATGTATGTATGATAACGTCGTGTGTATAAGCAATAGGTTGATAAACATGAAACTTAGGATAACGGTCACCTTGGGTGGGGCAGGAGGAACTGGGGGAATGGCATAATGGGAGAATGTAAGGTTGATGGGAGTGTCTTAGTTTTGGAGTTGGGTGGTGGAGTCGTCACGGGTGTTGTTACTGTTTTGCTTTCAAAGTAACATATAGGCATAGATAATCTTTTGAATGTGTCAAATAAGATATTAAAAAGATAATAAAGGAAAATTATGTATGCATTTGTTTACTAGAACTTCCCTTCTGAAGATGACATTGTTGATCCACCCAGAGGCTGGCATCTCTTTGCACTGTTTTGCCCCAAGAGAGAAGGGTTTACAGTGACGTGCTGCTAGTTCACCATCTCTTCCCTGAGGGGAACAGAGGATTTGGATTGGTGTCAGTTGATGGTAGGTTAAAAGTCAAGGTGAATGTGAAAATTTCACCTTTACTTCGTTCCAAGTACCGTTTTTAGACCCTCTCTTACCCTTGTTCTTCGCAGTTCCTTATTCATCCTACCTCTTTTTAAAAATTCCACCATCCCTTCCGAAGGGGTACGTGCACCCCAATGTTTATGGCAGCAATGTCCACAATAGCCAAACTGTGAAAAGAGCCAACATGTCCATCGACAGATGAATGGATAAAGAAGATGTGGTATACATACACACAATGGAATATTATGCAGCCATCAAAAGGAATGAGATCTTGCCACTTGCAACGACGTGGATGGAACTGGAGGGTGTTATGCTGAGTGAAATAAGTCAATCAGAGAAAGACATGTATCATCTGATCTCACTGATATGAGGAATTCTTAATCTCAGGAAACAAACCGAGGGTTGCTGGAGTGGTGGGGGGTGGGAGGGATGGGGTGGCTGGGTGATGGACATTGGGGAGGGTATGTGCTATGGTGAGCGCTGCGAATTGTGCAAGACTGTTGAATCACAGATCTGTACTTCTGAAACAAATAATGCAACATATGTTAAGAAAAAAGAAGAAGAAGAAGATAGCAGGAGGGGAAGAATGAAGGGGGGGAAATCGGAGGGGGAGACGAACCATGAGAGATGATGGACTCTGAAAAACAAACTGAGGGTTCTAGAGGGGAGGGGCTGGGGGGATGGGTTAGCCTGGTGATGGGTATTAAGGAGGGCACGTTCTGCGTGGAGCACTGGGTGTTATGCACAAACAATGAATCATGGAACACTACATCAAGAACTAATGATGTCATGTATGGCGATTAACATAACAATAAAAAAATTCCGCCATCCCTGCCTCTCTGTCCTTATGTCTCCCTCATGCACACCAGCTCTCAGCACAATCAAATCATGTTTCCTACCTGCCTCCCTCCGATCATCTCTCCCTCCCTCTCTCCTCTGTCTTTCATTTTACCGTGAATAGGTGCCATTTATATAATCACAAATAAAACTAAGCAAATCAAATGATTCCTTAATGTCTCTTAAGGAAATGACATGAAAATGTAGAAAAAATGACCTCTATGCCTAGAGCAGATAGGAAAACATAAAGAATTCTCATACATATCTAACAACAACAACAACAGGACATTATATGAAAGAAAGATGGAATATAAACAGACGTTTTCAGACAGTAAGAGTCATCAAGAAGGAAAGCTAATATAATGGCTTTTTATGTCAATAATAATCCAAAAATCTAAAGCAAGGAATGCACGGCAATTTTCAAGGGACAAAGGGAGACACAAACCGACATTCTTTAAGTGTATCAGACATAAGAAGAGGTGGAAGAAAAATAGTGTCCATTTATTAGCTGGAGAGGGAAAACTAATAACAGATGACACTAAAAAGACAGAGGTTTTAAATCTTTTCTTTTTCTTTACTATTTATCAAAAAGCCAATTGTTGTCTGAAAGCTAGACAATGCAGTGTATGGAGTAAGTTGAACCAAAATAAATGGGAACAGAGAAAGGAACTGACAGAATTTTGCAGAATTTACTGGATTAATCATGGAACTGTGTGTTCCTCGAGGTCCAAGACTACTTACCCATTGCTATAGCCCACACCTAATAGAGAGCTTGCCTTGCAGCAGGGGCTAGAATTAAATTATGGAACGTGTGCTATGTTTAAGGTTCCATGCTATATCCCATTAGGGATATAGTGGTGAATAAGACACACAGTTCTTGCTATCATGAAGCTTATATTAACAAGAACAGTCCTCAAGCCAAGGACTTAAGCAATTAATTTCAATTGTGTAATGGTAATGGAGAAATCTATGAGACCGCGATATAACAGAACTTGTGACCCCATCTAGGCAGAGGGTGGGGGGGTGGTGGTGAGGAAAGAAGTCTCTCATGGAGTGAGAGGCTTCGTTTAAGATACGAGGAAAAGAGGGGAGGGAATAGAAAATGTTTTGGTCAAGAGAAAGAGCTTATGCAAAGTCTCGGAGATGGGGAGGAGTTTGGAATCTGAAAGCAGACCAATTCAGCTTGGAGCTCAGCAGTGAACACAAGATGAGGATGGCAGGGCCAGTTCTTGTAGACTTCAGGATTCTAGAATTTGTCTTAAAATAAATGGGAAGCCACTGTGGAATTGTAACAGAAATACTGCCATTATTCAATTTACATTTAGCAAGTTGACTTTCACAGCTGTGCAGAAAATGACTGGAGATAACCATTTAGGAGGTTAGTTTAGAAGAAAAATGATGATCATTTGATTAAGGTAAGGAAATTAAATTAGAGAGAAGAAGAGGGATTTGAGAAATATTTAGGAGATAAAATTGATTGGACGTGGTGATTGATTGGATACAGAGAATGAGCATGAAACCTGGATTTGGAGTTTTTTAAATGCTCAAATTCTTAATTCCAGAGGATGGGATGGCTACGGCAAGACAAAAGCAGTGTATCCCTTCAGTCCTCAACTGCACCTCCTCCTAACCAAACCCCAGCCCGCAAAAACTTAGTGAGGGACAAGCACAGAGCATACCTAGGAGAAAACAATCACAGAGTGAGAGTGATACCTAACAAATGGGCACTGGATAAATATTTCTTAATATGTCCCTGAAATTTATTTCTGAAGTTTCTTTTTATTTTTAGTGCATACAAATCCAATGCATATTTTTGAAATGTTTTGTCTTTATTCACTTATTTCACTAACTACTTCTCACATTTATTATTTCCATTAATCTAGAGCTGGGCAAGGGGACCCTTGCTTTAGAGAGCCAAGCTCTGGTCTTCCTTCAGCAGCATCCCTCTCCGTGGGGTAAGAAGTCCACAGAGCCAAGGGCCCATGCCTCTTTCTAGACCATGTTCTGAGTCCCTGTGGTCCCAGAATTCCATAGCTTATAGCCGGGATTCACAGCACAGACCTCAACCTAGAATCCGGCTGCCTAAGAGTGAACAGTAGTTAGGGGATGCGCACTAGTAGGCTGAAAAGGTGGCAAGGGGCAGCTGGTTATGGGGGTATGATCAGGGCTTGTAGACTGGGTTATCTACACTGCGTGACCATGACACCCTTGATGATACACTAGGGATGGGAGGGGTGCTGAGCTACGGCCCTAGGTGCTTACTAACCAGGTGAGAGCTTTGAATACATTCTTTCCTTCTACAAGCATTTCCTGAGCACATATTACTGGCATGCAAAGTATTCTGTTGAGTCTGGGTGATACAAAGATGAAGAAGACATCTTCCTGTCTTCTAGGAACTTAGTGGTCAAGATACATGTAAACAATTCTCTGTAAAACAAGGCTGACTAAAGTCAACTCCACATGAGCGAAACCACTTGTAGTACTTTGGGAATTCAGAAGAAGAAACAATTATTTATGACCAGGAGATTCAGGGAAAGCTTCACAGAGAAACAAAAGTGGAGAAATAATTTGCTTAGAGTTGAAAGATACACATTCAAATCCTGGACAGTGATTTATTATCTCTAAACCTCAGTCTCCTTGTTGGGGTTTAATGAGATAATATATCTGGAAGCATCTGTCATGGTGCCTGGTAAATAAAATATTTAATACATGTTGTTTATTCTTCTCTTTATTCCTTGAAATATTTTTTTAGCCTCATGAAAACTCTGTTGCAAGTTTCCCTGAACTTAACTGGTATGTGTGTGGAGGGGGGTTTGGGTGCGTGCGTGCGTGCGTGCGTGCGTGTGTGTCTGTGTGTGTGTGTACATGTGTATGTGTTGGGAGATTAAGGATGGTTGGAAGGAACCTCCTTGAGATCAGGGCTTACCTTTGCATCCTCAGTGCCTGTGAACGTAGATATTGTCACTCAATAAATGTTTGATTGAATGAATGATCAAATGAAGATTCACCTCCTGAGGATGATGGGAGGGTTTCCACAGCTGAATGGGAGTGAAATGATAACTTTGGAAGATTCAAAGGTTACAGTTTTCCTGAGCACTGACAGGCCTTACTGCAGCTGCCTAAACTTGTTTAATCTCAATATTTTCTTCTTGTGAGAAGTATAAATGCACTGGAGCGGACAGCAAAATGACAAATATTTTTCCTTCCTGGAGCTTCTTGTCTGACTTCCAAAGTCACAAAAACCCAGTTACGTTCTAGTGGTCACAGATGCTACACCAATAGCCACCTTCATCTAGATGTCCGATGTTAGAGAGCCAAGAAGAAACGAAGCGGAACGTCGCCCGTGGATTTTTGCGCTAGACATGGCGGTATGCCAGAGCTCCCATGTGAGGGAAAGAACCCTGCTGCTCCAACTTCCGCCACAGAGAGGGAGCTGCAGGGAAGATCCACAAAGTTTTCATGTGACTAAAGCATCTTTGGAAATACTAAAAGCTACAATTTTCCCTGCTGCCCTCCAATCAATTTTTTTTACCACCTTACTCACAACTATCAAATGGCTTCCTGTTGCTTGTAGGCTAGCGACCAGGGGCTAAAACTAGTGGTTTTTAACATGAATTGGCCCCTTACCACCCTGCCTTTCTTGACCTGGCGTTTTATGTTCAAGGACAGTGATTTTTTTTCTCCCTCCCACCTCAGACAGGGCCTTCCAGGTCTCTAATTACCTCCCAATCCCATCCCACACACCCCTCCCCGGTATGCATCGCTAGTGCACACACATATGCTTTGTTAACTCTTAGCTTAGATGTTAGCTTTAGGGTCACTTCCCCAGGGAAGCCTTCCTGGACCACCCCCATCCCCTGCCTGGGCTAAGTCACTTTTCTGTGTTATATGTTCTTACAGAACCATAGAAATGGTTTCTCTTAGGGCATCTGACGCAGTTTGTATTTACACATTTATGGGTAGGATTTTCTGGTTCACAGGTCTCTTCTCTTCTACACTATGACTTCCGTGATGGTGGGACTGTGTCTTCTCAGAGCTGTGTGCCTGAGTCTAACACAGAAAGGTGCTCAATAAAAAGGTGGTACTAGAGGGGCCCAGAGGTACCCATTTGCCCCTTGGTCTGGCCTGCTGTCCCTGGCTCCTCTTATCAACAACTGGACTTTGGGTAATCTACTTTGAAACAAATTACAGAGTTTTTCTGTGCTCAGCCCCATCAATTCCAGCCCTAAGTAAGGGTGGGAGGAAGCGCTGGCTCAGCTGGGGCCCTGTGAGGCAGTCAGAGGCAGCAGTGAGGATCTTCTAGCTCAGTACAATGGGGATGATGCCCAAACAAGAGAACTGAGTGGGATCAAGACCCAGGAAACTTTCAACCTAGAAATGCAGCCCAGAGGGTCATTGCTCACGGGGTACCAGAAGTAGATACTGCAAGTGAAAGCAATCACAAGCTTGCACAAAGAATTAGAAAGGCCTGCCTTTAATCTGCTCACTGAGACAAGGTAGGTGATGTGGTCTGGCTTCAAAATGCCAGGGGCGGAACTGAGAGGTTTGCTGTTAGGTCACTAGCCTACAAGCAACAGGAAGCCATTTGTTAGTTGTGAGTCAAATTATATGCTTTCAGTGAGAGTTGTTTTTGGCAAATATGCATTATTCTATTCTTATTTCAACAACTTTGATAGTCAGGTCATGAAGGCCTAGCCTGTCACTGAAACATTTTCCTAGTGCTGAATATTAAGAATGAATTGCCAAATGGTATAGCCACTGTGGAAAACAGTTGGCAGTTCCTCAAAAAGTTAAACATAGAATTACCCCCAACACAGCAATTTCACTCCTAGGAATATACCCCAAAGAACTGAAATCAGGGACTCAAACAGACACTTGTACATGAATGTTCATTACAGCATTGTTCACAATAGCCAAAAGGTGAAAAGAACCCAAGCGTCCATCACCAGATGAATTATGGGCCCGGCGCGCTTCTGCTGCGCAACTCTGCTCCTCAGTCACCAGATGAATTAAATGTGGTCTATCCATACAGTGGACGCTTATTCAGTCATAAAAAGGAATGAAGTTCTGACACATGCTACAACATGGATGAACTCTGAAAACATTATGTAAGCGAAGCAAGCCAGACACAAAGGACAAATACTGTATGATTTCACTTACATGAAATATCTAGAGTAAGTAAATTCAGAGATACAGAAAGGAGAATAGAGGTTACCAGGGGCTGGGGGAGGGAAGGTGAGAATGGGGAATTATTGCTTAATAGGTACAGGTTTCTCTATTCAGAGGATGGAAAATTTTGGAACTAGCAGAGATGGTTGCACAATATTGTGAATGTACTTAATGTCACTGAATTGTATACTTAAAAATAGTTAAATTAGCAAATTTTATGTTCTATATATTTTACCAGAATGAAAAAAAAAAGAATTGCCAGAAATAACCTTTCCTGAGAATAACTTGGTAATATGCATCTAAGCCTCAAATTGCTGCATACTCTATGACCCAACAATTCCACCTCTCATAATTTTTTAAAAATATTTTGCTTATTTATTTGACAGAGAGAGACACAGTGAGAGAGGGAACACAAGCAGGGGGAGTGGGAGAGGGAGAAGCAGGCCTCCTGCCAAGCAGGGAGCCCGATGTGGGGCTCGATCCCAGGACCCTGGGACCACGACCCGAGCCGAAGGCAGATGCCTAACGGCTGAGCCACCCAGGCGCCCCTCCACCTCTCATAATTTATGAGAAATAGAAAAAGAAATAAAGAATAAGAAAAAGAAATAATCATAAGATGTGCAAAGATTTGTCTGCAACATGGTTGCAGTGGCTATTATTTGTTTTGTGCCCGAAATTCCTCCTCCTGATTATAGCATCTGGACTTCTACTGGGAAATGATTCAGCCATGATTGTATACTGTTTATCAAGGTTCCCCGATCTCCCTTCAGTAGAACAGGTGTCTTATTAGGCCAGTTGGGGTTTCTCTCCAGGGAAATCTGGAAACGGAATGGTATGGCCGAGCACACGAAGAGTGGTTGGAATAGAATAGATTTATTCTATGGCGTGGCACTCTGAGCAGACTGTCACTAGGGCTGCCACCTGGGTTCCATGTCGCCCTGGACTCTATCCTTTCTAAGCCATGTGCTTTAGCTTTTCAACTACCCCATTTCTTCTCTGCTTAAGATCCCTAGATTTCTTCCCTCCCTCTTTTTCCTATGACTAAAGAATCTTAATTGGTTCAATGGTCATCACAGCATTATTTTTTAATGGGGGAAAAAACCTGAAAACAATTAGAAGTTCAATAAATAAATTACTGGAGAAACAAATTATAGTAGATCAAACTATGGATATTTTGCAGTCCCTAAAAATTGTATTTTAGAAGAATAATTAATGATGTCAAAAAATGTTCACTATAGTGTCTAGAAAAAGAGCAGGCGCAACACGTCCATTCAAAACGCTGGTGCTCATCACAACAAGTGCCCTCCTTAATGCCCACCACCTATGTCACCCATCCTCCCACGCACCTCCCCTCTGGCAGCCATCAGTTTGTTCTCTTAGTTAAGAGTCTGTTTCTTGGTTTTCTTCTCTTCTCCCCCGCCATGTTCGTTTGTTTTGTTTCTTAAATCCCACATATGAGTGAAATCATATGGTATTTGTCTTTCTCTGACTGACTTATTTCGTTTAGCATAACACTCTCTAGTTCCATCCACATCATTGCAAATGGCAAGATTTCATTCTTTTTGATGGCAGAATAATATTCCATTGTATATATTTCTATACTATATGTTCTTTATCCATTCATCAGTCGATGGATATTTGGGCTTTTTCCATAATTTGGCTATTGTAGATAATGCTGCTATAAACATCGGGGTGAATTGTAACCCTTTGAATTAGGATGTTTGTATCCTTTGGGTAAATATCTAGTAGTACAATTGCTGGGTCATAAGGTAGTTCTATTTTTAACTTTTTGAAGAACCTCCGTACTGTTTTGCAGAGTGGCTACATCAGTCTGCATTCCCACCAACAGAGTGAGAGGGTTCCCCTTTCTCCACATCCTTGCCAACACCTGTTGTTTCCTGTGTTGTTGATTTTAGCCATTTTGACCGGTGTGAGGTGACCTGTTTCACTGTAGTTTTGATTTGCATTTCCCTGATGATGAGTGTTGTTGAGCATCTTTTCACGTATGTGTCTCTTGGCCATCTGGATGTATGTAAGTGTTGAATCACTAAATTCTACATCTGAAACTAATATTACACTATATGTTCACTAACTAGAATTTAAATAAAAACTTAAAAAAAAAAAGAACAGGCTCTAGAATAGGGTCATCCTATTTTTGAGGGGAATTAAGTGTCTTTGCAGAGTGAAACCTGAAGTATATACACCTAAATGGAAATAGTACCTGTCTTGGAGTAGTACTATCTTCATCCAGTTCCTCGGAAGGCCCTTTCTCTCACACCTCTGGGCCTTTAGAAACACTGTTCACTGTCTGGAGTACATCTTCCTCCCATGCCCTGCCCGGCTAGCTCTTTCACATTCTTTGGGTTTCTTTCTAAATGAAATCTCCTCTTGGAAATCACTCTGAAGCCCTGTGTCCCGGTTAGGTTTTCTCTTGTATGTGATCCTGTGAATCCTGCAGTTCCCAGTGATAGCAGTCTTCACGATGTACGCTAATTGCCTACTGACTTGTATGTGTTGTTCACTAGACAGATCAGGGTCCATGTTTTTCATATGAAGGTCAACGAACATGTCTTGAGTGCTTAGTATTCGTTTCACATGTATTGTCTCATTGAATTTGCCAATCAATCCTATGAGGAAGCATTATTATTTTCCTTTTTACAGGAGAGGATGTGGGGCTTAGAGATAGAAAACAATGTACCCAAGCAGTGGAGTTGTGGTTACAGCACCTAGCACAGTGTCTACGTTTACAGTAAGTGCTTAATAAATACTTTTTGAATTAATGAATGAATGCACTAAAATGATGTCGATAAAAATCACTATTGCCGCTCTCTGTATCTATAATTAAAAAGTGTTATTAGAATTTCAAGTGCCAGCCTGGGGGCACCTGGGTGGCTCAGTCGGTTAAGCATCTGCCTTCGGCTCAAGTCATGATCCCAGGGTCCTGGGATGGAGCCCCACGTTGGGCTCCCTGCTCCGTGGGGAGCTTGCTTCTCGCTCTCCCTCTGCCCATCCCCTCCACTCGTGCTGCCTCTCTCTTTCTCTCTCTCAAATAAATAAATAAAATCTCAAAAAAAAATAAAGTGCCAAGCCTGTTCAAATGGGCAAGATGTCAGTATACAGCCAAAGGGGGAAAACATCTTATCTTACTGATTAGTGAATTCACTGTGAAGCTCCCTTAAAAATTCAGGGCCGCTGCTGCATAGAGATAAAAATCTGTCCCATTTTTTCTCCTCCGAATGTGTCTGTGAGATTTGGTAAAGTAGCAGCCACACTTCACTGGCTAAATTAGGTACAGGGCAAGGCAAGAGGAAAACACTCTCTTCCTCACCTGAACTGGCCACCAAGATGCCCTGTACTCCTCTTGCTGCACTAGAAGACCCGAGCAGAGCTTAAGCCCAGGTGTGAAGGTCATTTTCCAGACCTTCACACTGAAAAATATTTCAGGAGTATGAAGAACTAACCTGGGACAAATGTGATAATCAATTGAGTGCTACATTGAAGAGGAAAGTTGCAGGCTGCCAAATCTCAACTTTAAGTTGGGATACAGCAAACAGAAAAGTAAGTAATAAGAACTCTTCTGATTGTCAGTAGGACTGTTAAAGTTTCCTAAATTAACTGGGTTCTCCCTGATTCTCTGCGAGATTCTATGAAAAAAAATGCACATACATATATTTGTCTCTACCCTCAGTTCCTGCTAGTATTTGGTCTTTGACCCCATTTCCTAACACAGAGCTCCTAAATCCCTTGTAACTTCCTGGGTGATAGGAGCATCTTTGGTTCTAATGAGGCTACTCTTGTTGGGGTCCTGGGTGGGGGCTGGTCCCCAGAAAGACAAAGCATGATTAGAAGCTTAAAACTTTCAGCACCCCCCCCATTCTTTAGAGAGGGGGAGAGGGGCTGGAAATTGAGTTAATACAATACATAATGTAACCTCCATAAATATTCCCAAAGCACAGGTTGCTTCTGGGTTGGTGAACACATCCATGTGCCAAGAGGGTGGTATACTCCAGCTCCACAGGGACACAGTTCCTATGCTCAGGACTCTGCTGAACCTCACCCTACATATCTCTTCATCTGGCTGTTCATCTGTATCCTTTATCATATTCTTTATTACATAATAAACCAGTGAACCTAAGTAACTGTTTCCGTGAGTTCTGTGAGCTGTTCTAGCCAATTATCAGACCTGAGGAGGGAGTCATGGGAACCCTGGCTTAGAGCAGGTTATTGGTCAAAAGTACAAGGGACAGCCTGGGATTTACAACTGGTGTCTGAAGTGGGGGGCAGTCCTGTGGGACTGAGCGCTGGTGGGACCTGATGCTACTCCAGGTAAATAGTTTCAGAACTAAATGGAATTGTAGGACACTCAGCTGGTGTCAGATAATTGATTGGTATGAGGGGGAAAAAAAACCAAAAACACCCCACATCTGGGGTTAGAAGTGTTGTGAGTGTGGCAGAATCTGAGAGTAAAGGAAAGAGTCTTCTCAGACAGATTCCTAGTTCCAGGCAGTTACTTTTTATCCAAGATGCAGTGGAATGTACTAGGAATAATCCCTTCTGTAGAATCCCAGGGACCTGGGAGAAATTATACCATTTCCCTGACCCTAAACCCGAGAGCATGGTCTTCCATCCCTAGCACTAGTGGTAGCTTGGGCCTGATAATTCTCTTGGGACAGGCTGCCCTATATCATGTAGGATATTTAACAGCATCCCAAGCCTGCAACTACCTGATGCCAGTAGCACACCCTTCCTCAAGCTGCAACAAACAAAAATGCCTCCAGATACTGCCAAATCTCCCCACAGGGTTCAAATCACCTTCCCTCATTTGGCAAACCACTGACCTCAGTTGTGGCAAGTGGAAAGCATTGGTGCATCCCTACATTTCATAGGCCATCTCATAAATACATTGTGGACACACTCATGCCTTTTGTTTATGTATGTGGTATGGAAGTATGTAGCATCCCATTAACCTTACATTTTACATATGATGGTGGTATGTAAGAACGTCTAATAGCTTGTTAATGATCATTTAAGAACTTTCCTTCCATTTACCCAGTCAAATGATGTTTCTAAGCATGGAAACCTTGTGCTACAATCTTTGCCTCTGCACCAGAGCTGCCTCCCTGGACCGCTCTGGATTTCTGGACACTTGTGTATGCTCCTAGCAGGGGCAGAAAAGCCTGGGCTTTGGAGTCAGGCACCCTGGACTGGAATTCCAGTTAAAACTCACTTACCTGTGTTCACTGTAAGTCGCTCAACTGCTCTAAGCTGCAAGTTCCTCAACCATGAGAACCTCACTTGCTTGCTTATGGTGAAAATTCAAGATGAGATGAGGCCTAGGACAGTACCTAGCCCAGTCCCAGCAGGCAGAACCAATTTCTGCTCATAAATGTGTTCTTCCCTTGGTCTTGGATTACTAACCACGAAATAGGAGTAAGAGAAGGCTTCCATCTCAGGGTCTAGTGCGCCAGAATATTCCTTCAGCTCTTCTCAAAGCACAGTGCATGCAGGTGGCAAAGTCATGCTGGGATAATCAGGGAAGGCTCTTGAATGTGACTTAGAGCTTTGACCTGGACTGGTCGGAAGCAGCTTGGGAGACAGTAAGTGAAGACTGGGCTTGAGCAGGTAGGGCTTTATCAGGGATGGTGTCCTCACAGGGTAAGAGGGCTGCTTCTACAGAGTTGTGTTTCACTCAGGAGGCCTCTTCAATGTCATTTTGCAAGCTATAATGGGGGTGGCAACAACTGAAGTCAAACTTGGGTTCTAGTTCAACTTTACTACTTCCTAGGTGATACCACCACCTTGAGCAAGTTACTTGTTCTCTACCTTAGGATCACAATCTATAAAATAGGGTGATACTTGCACCCACCTCCTAAGGATGTTGTGAGGATTAATAAGACTAATGTATGTAAAGGGATCGGCTCAGTGTTTGGTGAGTGGTAGACACTGAAAAATATCAGCTGATGTTACTATGAATAATCAATCATCTTCTGTAAATATCTGTGCTTATATGTGTTATATTGAATGTACTCTAGAAAGGATGAATGATGGGGAAGGTAGAATGAAGGGGCCCAAGGTCGATAAGACAGACCTCAAACAACTAAGCAACCACAAGAGGACAAGTAGAGGATAAGGTATATATGGGAGAAAGTGCAGGAACAAGATAGAAAGAAATAGTGGGTAAAAAAGACAAAGGTTAAAAGTGAATAGTGGCACTCTTACGTAAAAGCTAGGGGTCGGGCAGCTGTGTGCACCAAAGGCTTAGAGGGTCAGGCCAGACTCAGGGTCCTGCCTTCACTAGAAATGAATGGACAGGTAGCAGAAGGGCTTTTTGTTTTGCTATCATCATCATCACCATCATTATCAGGCAATATCTACTAAGCACGTGTGATACACTGAACAAACAATGAAGACAGTGTCACACCTTGGAGAGCTCCCCTGGTCTCTAAGTAAACTTTCTGAGCTAACTCGGAGGTCCCACTTCTTCCTTAATTGCCTCACCCTTTTGGTGTTGGTAGGCAGGAGGATTCAAGCCCTGGTGGCCTTGAATGGATGCCCTCTCTCCCCAAACTTGTGCCCTTTTGCCACCAAAGCTTTTCTGTACCCAATGTATTTGTACAAGTCAGGAAAGTTAAGTGCATTGAGGTGCTTATAGAAGAGACTTTTAGAAGAATACACTGCCTTCTAGGCAGGCTACAGAAGCTGAGCCAGTGGAGAGATTTCTGGAACGGCATTTGGAGAAAAGTTGGTTTGCTCCTTTGTGCCGGGTGGCATAGTGCTGGCACCTTTCTGACTACAAAGAGAAAAATCAAGTCTGTGAAGTCAATCACAGACTCAGCCACCTTTCACAGGCCAACAGACGGGTCAACCAGAGGGCCATTCTTTTGACAGCCGCTCTGACAAGCTCCGGAACACAAAAGTGAAGGGGGTCTCCACTCAGCCAGCTCCAGGAAAGACTGTGGAGGAACACTGCATTGTCCGCAGGCTATTCTGCAGCTGCTTCAATTAAAGAATTAAACTATATCTGAGTAGCAGCAACATCCATGAGAGCCAAATTGGATTTCTCCTTGGAAAACAAGCTACAGACCACATCTTTATTGTGCAGACAGTCATTAACAAATATGTAAAAAAAAAAAAAAAAAGAAATACCAGTCGAAGATGTTTTCCTGCTTTGGAGACTTTTTGAAAAGCATTTAATTCAATCTGGCACGCATGGCTGAACCTGAAATGGCTACAATGTGTAACTGGTGGGAAAGCATGACCAAGGCTGTTCTATCAATCTGTGCTCTGCAGGATAAATACACCCAGAACTTAACTGGCAGGAGGAGAAGGGGCTAGCTTCCCTTACTTTTTCTGAACACTGGAGAACAGTTTTCTAGGCTTGAGGCACTGCTATGTTCAGGATCTTCGTCTCTCCCCTTGCTCCTGAGCAAAGTTAAATTGCTAGGTGGGCCACGGGTTTTAGACCCTCAAGCCATATACAGAGAAATTTAAGAACTGATTTTCAGGAAATAGTCCCAAATGACCTCACGTTTTACTTTCTTAAGTGTAGAAGATGCTCTCTGTGCTTTTATGGGGTCCACTCAGGGGGTCCGGACTCCAGACCTTGCTCAACAAGGCCCATACTTGAGTGGATCCAAATCTCCCAACAAAGCGAGCTTCAAGGTTCAGGGTAAGAGCTATCCTTTAAGAAGAAACTGTCTATCTAATGGCTTTTAGGATATCTGCAATGATATCAGGCTTGACATGATTTTAAAAGAATAGTTAACTTTGCAGTCACCAAAGTACATTTACTGGACCCCAAAGCCAGGGCCTACATGTAGAAATATGAATAAGATAAAAAGTCAAACTGGGGAGGGACAGAGAATCTTTGTTGTACTCCATACACTATACTGGAAGCTGGTAGGGACTCCGCTATTTATGAAAGGCAGTGTATGAGGTGTGTGGGGCAGTTCCAGGATGTGACAAAATAGGTCTTAGGGAGTAAAGCACACCTCCATTGGGAACCTAGAGAAGGGGAGACAGAGGCAGTAGAGAGAAAAGGGAGGAGACCTGCATCTATCCTGTGCCTTGAGTATAGTTCTAATTACGGTCACCAGAGAGGACTGATCATTAACTGGCAAACCTATGTTACCAAACTGGATCATCCTCGAAGAAAATACACTAGAAACAAAATCAACCAAAGTGGTCATCCATACGCATTCTAGCTCAATGTTTCCTATATGGACACTCCCCTATGACCAGGGACAACAAGCAGTTCTCTTGGCTGGGCACAGCACAGAACCACTAGAAGTTTTTATCTTCAGCCATTACCTCATCCTTCCTATTTGGGGAGCAACTGAAGGTTAGTGGCAGGAACACTTTGGAGCAGGTACTCTGCCAGTGTATATTACTGTTCTTAATAAGTGCAAATGGGAAGCCACACTACCAACTCAGTAAATACCTTTGATGTTTTCATACATAACTCCCACATATTGGAAATCAATCATTATAAACCCGAAGAGCTTCACTTACGGGGTTTTATGGACTTTGCATAAAGAAATATTGGTTGATGGAGAAGTTGGAAAGAATAGCAACCTTGGCACAGAAACCCAGTAGGAAATACAATATGGACTCTCTGAAATGTGCAGTATTTTCACAGTTCAAAGGAAAGTCCAATTCCAGAAAATTGCCAGCTGGAAAACAGCTTATTGAACCCTGAATGAAAACATTATTATAAATCTCATTACATAATTTGATAATTCTGACATTTGCAAAAGCACACTGACTTAAGTCTTGAATTGCACGAATTCTCCACACAAAATACGCTTGATGGAAAATTTTATTCTATTATGCTCTGATTACTATTCCTTAGTTTTAAGTGACAGCAGTTGTTTTAAGAATGTAAGTGGGACACTGAAAATGCATTTACAAGTTTCCTTTATGATTAGGAATTAAAGACTATGTCATATAGGTTCGCTCTCCGGTCTCTCCCTTCTACCTCAGTGAGGTTTCTGTGTCAACTATAATGAAAAAATTGGCAGAACTCCCTCCTATCTTCTCTATCCCTGTAGCCAAAGATATAAATAAAAATTTCAGGCGTTATTGACAGAAACTGAACCGGAAATCCAATAGGCTAGGGGCCTTTCATAACATAATAACGTATTTCTTTTGGCAGAGCCAAGGCTCTGTTCCACCTGCCTTCTCCTAACTACCCAGTCCTATAAACCCTTCTCAGTCCCAGGGTCTGCTCCATGGGCATGCAACCTAGGCAACTGCATAAGACCCCATGCTCAGAAGGGCCTTGAGCTCAAAAGAGGCCTGCTTAAGGCTTAATGCTCTACTGCTGCTGTCTTGAAATTCTTAGTTTTGTCGTTGAACTTGTGTTTTGTAAACGAAGTCTAAGGAGACAGTGGAGCGTGCACATGAGGAAAGGCAATATGCACAATATGCACATCTGTAGTTCTTTGCTACCCAAGTGACATAGTGTTTACAGTGCCCAATGAGCTCAGAATTCTGGTGGATTCAAGATGTGTGAGAGTTCAATGAGACAAAGTGAGTGCAAGGTGAGTGTTTTATGCAATGTTTCCATTGTTCTGAAAGAACAAAATACATATGCATGCCTAAGCTATGAAATACAAATTGTATAATTTTGGCAATTTGCATGCAATTTAAATGTTCTTATACAGCACTTAAGTCTCACATACACAATAGAGAGGTGAATGGTAAAACTCATATGGATTATATAAAATTTTAATTGTTCTTTACTTAGAAAAACTTAAATAGCAAATACAAAAATACTGTAAGTCAGAAGAGAGACTGGCAGAAAGGAAAAAAAGCTTTACATTTTGGTATATGCTTAATGGCCCTTTTTGAAAGCTGAGATTCCACATTTTCCTTTTGCGTGGGCTCCCGCAAACTATGGAAGGTGGCAGGATCCGTCCTCACTTTTCCTAACAACTCTGCAGCACCGCAGTATCTCCGTCCTGTATATTTCATAGGCATATACCAGAAAACCGGGTGTGAGTCCAAAAACCTGAGAGAGACCGATGGGAAGATAGGCCTAAGGGATGTCCCAAAGTGGTTGTTGGCCATAAAAGGAAAAGCCATAGAAGAAGAGACAGAAGCTGCTAACTAAGGGGACGAGAAGGATCTTCCTCTGGTGAAAACCCGACCGAGTTTGATGGGTGAGACCCACATACTTCAGAGAAAGTAAAGTGGGCGGGTGGGCTGCTGTAGTGAGCTGTGTCTACCACTGTGGCCTCTGTGCCTCGGCAGGACAGGAAGTGAACATGGAGGTGGGCTGGGGTGAGGAGCATGTGAATGCAGAAGGATGAGACTGGTAGAAGGATTCTTCCATATTTTACCTCCATAAAAGAATTTCCGAATTTGGCAGCACAAGGGAAGTGGTGTTTGGCATCTTTCAACACCGATCATGAATAATGTTTCAACTTAAAATTTTTGATGTAACTCTTCTGTAGGTTAGATGATTCCATGAGTGCGCGGCAAAATTACATGCAGAGTTGTCTAAGACATGCACTGTCTCCGACGTAATTTCTAATATCACACACCCCTTAATCACCCCACAGAACAGGGGTATGATGACTGCCATTGTACCTCAGACAAAAAGTCCACAGCCTCAGCAGCTAGATTTTTTGCTATTTCTAGCCTTCTAGTATGGTTACATGTGGGAACTAGAGTGTGTGCTACTTAAGGACTTGGGTGTAGGCGGAAGTATAGGAGAGAATTTGGTGCAGCAGAGGAAATCTCAGCCCTGTGAGTATAATGACTAGAAATAAGGTCTAGATAGAATCTTTGTCTTTCACTGTGAGCTTGTATTCACATGGGTGACAAGGAAAATTACCGACAATTCTTATAGGAAAACTACAGCTTTGGTGGGGCTGTGAAATAGTAATGTGTGTAAGTCATTTATATAAATGTCATTTCTCTTGGCATAATAACAATCACATTATTAGATGTATCAGATCAACTCTGCTGTAAATTTTATTTTGATTACAACACTAACTCCAGTATTAAATTAAACTCTATAGTATAAAGTTTAGCACTAGTCATGGGGAACCAGTCTCATTCCAAAATCACATTTCCTTGGTTCAGATTTCAATGCCTGTGTTCATGCAGCATGGCCATCTGCTCACGACTTCAAAAAGAAATACAGAGAACATTGTTTCTAAAGGACCTGGGGGCTAAAATACAGAACATGGTCATCATTAAGTTTACAGATGACACTAATGGGAAGAAGGGTGGGTTGGGAATTCCAAATAGGAATAAATGCAGGGTAGAGGCCTGGAGAGAAACTCTTAACCATAAAAGTGAATGATGGTGAATGACTGCCTTCGTGTGGTCATGTCTAGATCAGGATAGGGGCTCATCAGGGTTGGGGGAGATGAAGGTGTTATAAATTTCTGGGGCCTAGCACTCTGGAAGAGGGCCCAGCGTCCAACTGTGCTAATATTAATTCAAGTCTCTTGCAAAGATGTTCAGCCAGTCCACCCTCATTTGAGGAGGGGTGAAAACATGTTTTCAGGAAAGCTCAAACCCATTCTGGGGTTTGTACAGTGTTGATGTGATGATTTAGGATAACGCTATCCTGGGGTTTGTATAAAAGGAGTAGAAGGCAAAAAAAAAAAAAGTTCCTCTCTTATCCTTCCTCCTTCCCATCCAACCCACCCACATGGCCTTTCATTTCTACCTCCTACTGTATCTCTCATCAGTCCCCTTCTGCCTTCTTCATTGTCACTGCCAGTGCCCTCCTGTGGGCCACAACAGTTTCTCACTGGGTCCACAACAGTGTCTCTCTAGGCTCCCTATCCCAACTCTGGGCTCTCTGCTATCTGTTCTCCACAGAGCAGTTCAAATCACTGTCCCAAGACTTAGGTCAGATTATAGCAGTTCCCCTCCGTGGCTGCTCACTGCTCTTAGACTAAAACCCAAGCTCCTCATGGTGGTCCTCACGCTCTGCATGATCTGCTCCCGCTTAGCTCTCCAAGCTTCCCTTACATCCCTCTTCTACCTCACTACCTCAACTCAGCTTCTCCACCCTACAAATCCTCCAGACCCACTCCCTTCTAAGGCCCCTGCAGCACAGTGCTTCTCCCAGCTCTTCTTGAGTCCAGCTCATTCTCATCCTTCAGGTCTCTGCCTAAGTTCCTCCTTAGGGACCGATCTTTGCCCCTTCACCAGATTTCTCCAAACCTTTATTGCACTTGTCACAATCTGTAGTAATTATCTTACTTATCCGATTACTTATTTATTATTTGTCCCTCCTCAAGATAGACTCTGAACTTGAGAACAAGAAGCCATGTCTGTTTCCATCATAGCTATATTGCCAGAACCTAGCATACGGTTAGCACAGAGCCAGCACTCAGTAACAATATGTAAATAATTAAACCCATCTCCTGTCACAAGGCCACTGCAGTGGCCAGCATATTTTAAAACTGGACCTCTGAATGCTATGGTCATTTCTGGGAAAGTTATCTGCAGCCACTTAGCTGATGAACATACCTGGATGGTAAAATAAAGCATATCTTTAAGCTCCGATGTTGCTTCGGGGAGGCCCTTCGGGGACGGGGCAGGTGGGTATAGTGCAAGGTCAGGTGATCTCTGAATCCTCTATCACAGCAGTGGCAGCTTTGGCAAGAACATTTTTTTCTTTTGTGGACTTTCCATCTATGCTTTGGAGAATGCTAAATTTAGCATCACCTCCATTCTCATTAAGGTAGCCTTAACATCTGCCTTCTCGATGGGGAATGATGGTGAGAGACAAGGACAACAATGAAGCAGCTCCTCCTCCCTGACAGCCTCCGAGCAGCCATCCTCTGTGCAGCCCAGAGTCACTCATCACTCTCTTGTGTTTGTCTTCCCCCAGCCAGCTTTTAGTTTATTTGACTGGCTTTGATTCAACACACTTAAGTTTTGAAAGCTGAGCTTTATGAGATATAATTCTAGATGCATTTTCTGAGTCATGTCGTCTTACCAAAAAAAAAAAAAAAAGCATATGATGCGAGTTTCCGAGGACATTTCTGGAGGCAGAGCTGGAAATAAAAACAAGAAAGCAAGAGGATGGCCGGTGCTCTGCTCAGCACTCGTTCCTCAGGCCACATGGTGATTCCATCAGCAGAGCTAAGTGCGAGCTGATCAACCCGTGAGAGCCAGTGGAGGACACACACCCGGTTAGTTACAATAACCTTTGTCTGCTAAGTGAAAGGAGAGAACTTTGGAAATGTGGACACCCAGAAAGAATTCGGGGACCAAACCACTGGGGATTTCCCATCTGACGCATCAGCCAGAAGTGCAGCCCCCCTCAGCAATGTGCTGTGCATTCTTTAGAATTTGGGGAGCTAAGCAATTGGGATACAAGAGCCTCAAATGAGCTTCACAGTTAATATGAATGTAAAAGGAAGGCATATTTTTTTTAGAAGAAAAAGCCATATAAATCTGACAGCTCCACCCCACTCATAGCAAATCCCAACCATCTCTAGCCAAACCACTCTGTTTTCCTGACAGAGACTTGCACAGTGGGAAGACATTATGGAAAATCAGTGGTAACAACCGCAAACCACTTATGGTACCCCCTGGGCTCAATTGTGAGGTCTTTGGGTCCATTCAGGACAAGGTAGGTTACCCTCCATTTTCAAACACACACACACACACACACACACACACACACACACCCCAAACACTTTCTCAACCAACATACATATAGTAACAGCTTCATACATACAAGATTAATTATACAAGTAAATTTTTTGTATTTCTCCTTAAATTGCACTATACTTTTCTGTTTTGAAATTTCTGAGTTATTGGTCTTAATAGTGCTATTATCCAGTTAGTGCTTTTGTTTTTGTTGTGTTGAAATAGACTAAGAAGGATGAAAAGAGTGGTTTTTAATTTTTTTCCAGGTGAATATGCAAATATATTGATTGGTAGTGATACCTATCAACATTGAAATGCATATACCCTCTAAGTTAGTAATTTTATTTCTAGATATTTTTACTACAGACTTACTACACTGTACCCATCTTCTCTGTTTTCTTATGGAGCTGAATGTAGTTGTAGAAGACCACACGCTCAGGCAGACAGGTTTCAGTTTGAATATGATCCCGCATCTCCCACGCACTCTCAGCGCTACCAGTAATCCAATGACATTTCTGTAGTTTCTTCAGCAAGCTTGCCTTTCTACTCTCTGGGATGACTACTTTGTCCATTTCTCTTCTGCTTAAATCCTCTTCTCCACTCACTTGCCTTACTCCCAGACAATCACCCTGCCTTCTGTTTCAAACAATACAAGGAACCATGATCTGCGAGCTCCCTTCCTTCCCATCCCCCAATCTGGGCATGGTTGCCTCCATGCCCTGCTCTCTTCCTGTACAAGTCAGAAGTGCTGTCTCTCCTAAAGAAGGTTAGCCTCTGTCTATCATCTCAAATCCACCTTCTCTCTTGCATCGTCAATCCTCATACTTTCACCTGGCTTTAAATATGCTGACAAATTGGTATCTTCAGTCCAAACATCTTTGAGTTCCAGACTTATGATTAATCTACATACTTGATAATCTATTTGGATGTCTCCCAAGAGTCTCAAACTTAACATGTGCAAAGAGGACTCTTGATTCATCCTTCCCTACAAACTTATTCTTCCCCT
Source organism: Callorhinus ursinus (assembly GCF_003265705.2). Classification (NCBI taxonomy): domain Eukaryota; kingdom Metazoa; phylum Chordata; class Mammalia; order Carnivora; family Otariidae; genus Callorhinus; species Callorhinus ursinus. The sequence continues at coordinate 21,297,520 of NW_027397082.1, read as the reverse complement.
GCTCTTCCTCACGCAGGGAATGGTTTCACCACTCATTGGTTTTCCAGGTCTCTCTTCTTTGATTCCCACATTCATTCCTGTTATTTTTTTTTTTTTAAAGATTTTATTTATTTATTTGAGAGAGAGAGAATAAGAGACAGAGAGCACGAGAGGGAAGAGGGTCAGAGGGAGAAGCAGACTCCCCGCTGAGCAGGGAGCCCGATATGGGACTCGATCCCGTGACTCCAGGATCATGACCTGAGCCGAAGGCAGTCGCTTAACCAACTGAGTCACCCAGGTGCCCTGATTCCTGTTATTCATGTCAGTTCTATTGTTTAAAGAGATGATGTTGAATCTGTCTATCCTGAGAGCCACTAGCCTGGCCCAAACCAGCCATCAGCATCTTGCTTGTATTACTGAAAGAGTTTCCTCCTGGCCTGACTCTGTCTCATTACAACCTATTCTCCCAAGTATGTGAGTGGTCTTTCATAGATCTATGTCTATACTTGTACTGGTATCTATCTATCTATTTAGAATTTTCATTCTAAATCCCCAGGTGATGCACATGGTCTGGGGACTCTACTTTGAGAATCACTGCTTCCGTGGAGTAACCCTGACTCCCCTTTCCCCATGCAAGGGGATTCTGAGGCAAGTGCCATGAAGTCATTCAGGAGAGCACCCATCCCTTTTGTTAGTGCTCAGGCCAAAGCCTTGACTTCGCTGTCTGACCAGCTTTCAGTAATTTCTGCTTTAGACAGGCAGCACATAGCCCTTTGGCTCTACTCTGCCTGGCTTCAGAGGTCCGGCCTCCCACCCTGCAGTGTGTACACCGCATTCCATACATAACCTCTAGCAGGACTTTGGAGAGTTGGGTGTGGGAGAGGATGCATCCCTATGTTCTCACCCCCCTACCAGCATCGTGCTGCCTCTCATCCTTCCAGGGAAGGTGGCCTCCTGCAGCAGAGTGGGGAGTGAGCAGACAGATATTTAGGGAGCACGTTGTTGCAGTAAGGGCTCTGGGCCCTGGGGAGAAGGACCTGATATGTTAGCTGCTCATTCCTTCTCTCTATTGTCTCGTTCTCCTCCACCCAATACACATTTTCTTCTTTCCTTTCTGCCCCAACATTAACTGAGTGTATGCGCTGTGCTGGGCACTGTACTGTGGACTTCAGAGACAACAAATGTAGAAAACTTGGCCCCCACCCTCGAGCAACTTAGATCCTAGTGGAAGAGACAGACATCTTAGTGGTTACCATAGAAGATCAAAAGCATTTAGTGCTAAAATGCAAGTATGTGGAAGTACAGAGAGCACAGAAATAGGAACAGTTACTTCTGACTGAAGAAACTAGAAACTCCAAAAAGGGGGTGCCCATTCCAGCTGGCCATAGGAGGAGAATGGGAAGAGACTTCCTAGTCTATGCTTTGGGGAACAGAAGAGCGACTAGAGTCGCTCCACAGCGGAGTGCCCTTCTGTGTTATGGGTGTTGCGGAGGAGGAGATGAGCGACTAGAGTCGCTCCACAGCGGAGTGCCCTTCTGTGTTATGGGTGTTGCGGAGGAGGAGATGGGGAAGCAGTGTATCTCGAAGCTTTCCCTTAGTGCCACCAAGAACATGGGTGTTTCCAACTGCAGCTCTGCCCCCCAGGGGTATTCGTCAGCTTCCTGTGTTTCCAGCTGCTGCCATGATCTCTTTTACTCTGGGCCTGACAAATTCAGTGCAGATGCAGACAAAATTACTGATTTAATTACTGATTACTAACTAATATTCATAGCTTAAAACCCCAAAAAGGGCCGTTTTAGGGAAAGAGGTCCAGTTTTTCCAAATGTAAGACAACAAACTCAGTCTTATATATCTCATTTTCAAATATGCATCAACGTTTCAGAAAGTTGGCCTTTCTTTACCTCAACCTGTGACATAGGAAATGGAGCAGTGATTTTTCTGGATACCTAATTGAAAATGCAACATAGAAAGCCTTCTACTGACTTTGAACTTCTATTCCACTATCTAACTCCTAATTATGTAACACTTAGCAAGTTACTTTATCTCTCTGTGCCTCAGTTTTCTTCACCCATAAATGGGAATCATAATACCTATACTCATAGGGTTGTTATGGGAATGAAATGAATTAATACCTGTAAGCACTCAAACTATTAGCTGTTTTTTTTTTTCTATTGACACTTAAGCCAAGCAAATGTAATTGTTAGGTGAATAGGCCCAAAAGGCCCTCATATTTCTACTTTTTATCATACCTTTAATTCAGAACTCTGCGTTTTGTAAGGGCCATGTGCAGTATTTGCCCCTTCAACATGGAAGACCCCTAATTAAATTCTATGGCTGAGCAGTTCAGATATTTGAGAGCTTGTGGGAAGAAAACTCTCTTCTTTCCTATATGTTGGGAGTCTCTAGTACATCTTCAATACTTTCCTGAAATTGTTTATGAGGTACAAAGTTATAAAGAATAGAGAAGGCACATCAGATCCTAGGGGGCAGTTTACAATGCAAATGACCAACACAGAAATCTTGAACCACTTCTTCTTCTAAAGGGAATGTGTAATAGTTAAGTTCACAGACTCTTAAGTCCACATGGGCCTGGATCCTGCCTCTGCTTTGTGATCCTGGGCATGTACCTTAACTACTCTTTGCCTCACTTTACTTATCTGAAAAAATGGAGGTGATAAAAGTAGGGATCTCAAGAGCTTGTTGAGAGGATCAAATAATATATACTGGGTAAAGCATTGTTAGTATAGTACCTGGCACTTAACAAGCACTCAGTAATATTAGGTCCTGTAGCATAATGGAAAAAAGATCAGACTGGAAGTTGAAGTAATAGATTTCTAGTTCAGCTGTGCCACTAATAATCTTTATGATATTAAACAACCTCTTGAGGCCTTAGTTCCCTTTTTTATAGAATAAAGGCTCAGGAGAAGATGATCTCAAAAGATTCTTCCCAAGTCTGATTTTAGCCTATCATCTTACCTTTCAGAGTGTGGGACAATAGCCTTCTCATTCTCTGGGATTTAGAGAACAGACTGCAGACCCTGGAAAAGCTCCCCTTTGTCTCTTTTGACCATTACTGCTGTCAGCATTACTGATTCTCCAGGAGGAGGCCTGACCTGGCTCTTTCTCTTCCTTGGGTCTGCATCCATTTCCATTTCTGCAGATACTCCCTTGGTATCTGCAAACTCACTGAGGGCCTAGGACCACGTATGTCCCTTCTTGAAGCCTCAAGATTTTCAGCTACAGAAACTGGATGATCTCGGGCGCCTGGGTGGCTCAGATGGTTAAGCGTCTGCCTTCGGCTCAGGTCATGATCCCAGGGTCCTGGGATCGAGTCCCGCATCGGGCTCCCTGCTCCTTGGGGGCCTGCTTCTCCCTCTGCCTCTCTCTCTCTCTCTCTGTCTCTCATGAATAAATGGATAAAATCTTAAAAAAAAAAAAAAAGAAACTGGATGATCGCTAAAGTCCCTTCTAATTTCAGTGTTCTGTGTGTCTGTAGATCTCAGCCGGTACCCTTTCCCGTGGGTGTTTGGATGAGACTGTTGCAAAGCTGGATGCATTCAAGGGCAGTGTGGGCAGCAAAGATTGCAGCCAATGGGCTAGCCTGCTAATGCAGCAGCTGTGATGTCAAGAAGTATCACAGTAACTGGCAGCTTAAACAGCCGAAAGTAGAATTTTACAGAAGAAGGTAGGTTTGGGGAGGTATTTAGGGGACTCACAACTGGACATTCTAAAGTTATAATAATGCCTTAATACAAAATTTCCTGGCTTTCTTTTGAGTCACTGGAACAGTGTTTATGTTTCATAATGTTAATCACATGCAAGTCTTCTAAATCTGGGATCTAATGGATGCAAAAATTGGTCCAAATGTCAATTTTAAACATATGTTTTTTATATTGAATAGACCGGTATGGTTCCAAACACCAGTTAACTCTTTGATGAAATTTGGGTCTGATTTTTCAGAGATGGTTCTGATTGGTATTTAAGATGGGGAGAAATCCTTAGATCACTCTAGCAATGGGGTCAGCAGAGGAATTGGAAAGGCACTTCCTGAAGCAAAGCACAAAGGCCTGGGATAGCTCAGTGAATATTGTTCACTATGAAGAACAGAGGGAGTTAGGAAGCTGTCCGGCAGACTTTGGTAGGCTCTGGAAATTTCAAAATTGGACAGAACAACGAAAGCCAACAGAACCCTTTTGTGGGGACTTTAAATGCAGATGGAGAACATACTGATTTTGTTGGTCATTAATAGTCATCCTGAATTTCAAAATGACCATTTTCATTTTTTTCTAATGATGTGAAACAGTTTCACTTGGTCCGCAGAGAGCAATTAACCAGACTCTTTGTTGGTGTCCAACAACTGTCCTTGTTGTTTTGTCTGAAGAAAAGGAGGCTGGGGGGATGACTTAGCTTTTCAGGACAAGAAGAAATTTATATTTAAAAAGTAACAGAAATACGGGTTAGACATAAGGCTTTACATACCAGGACATCACAATTAGAAGAACCATAATACTGAGGGGTAGGAGTGGCATCTGCTCTGAAGACCTGACAAGTACCACCTGTTTTGTCCTACTGAGAGATTGAGGACAATTTGATTCTTAAAGCTGGACACCAACTCAGTGGCTTGGTGCTTCAAATAACACTGCTGTGACTCATAACCATTTGGATATTTAAATTGGAATTGCCTTTTGAGCCAGTAAAAGTCATGGAAGAAATCCACTCCATAGTTATAATCTGTATTTTTCTTCACCCCAAGTGAAATTTCTCAGTTAATTTATCCACTCTATTCATTCATCCTGGCTCCAAATAACATTTAGCTACTTCAAAAAATCAAATCCACCACTACAGGATAAAGATTAACCATAGATAAGGCACCAATGAATGTGCCATAAACTCAGGAAGCAATTCCTAAAGAGATGTTTCACCGATATTTTCAGCAAAGGCCGTATAAGTAAAAGAACTGTAGAGCTTTCTGAAGTGACTCTTTTTGAAGAGAACTCCTTTCACTTGGATATATTAGTTCTGGTATGTTTGATAAAAAGTTAGCATGTTATCCCCTAAGCTTACTTCATATGTGAGGTATTTCATCCCCCCTCATTAGATGTTAGGAGCATAAGCATAATAGTTTATTGAAAGGGCTCAACTTGGTGGGGGGTACCCACAGAAAACAATTTTACACTACTTTTTTAAATCACTGCCTTTCAAAGCCACTTTCCTATTCCTGAATGTCATCTCAAAGCTTATTTCTTAGCTTTTGAATATTAATCAATAATTTCATTTTCAGGTATTTAGAAGTCCAGCCCAATCTTATATCAAAACCTTCATTTTTCATCCAGTTTGATTCATACCTCGACCAGTTTCGGTTTGACATCAATCAGAAAACTGCAGTGGAGGGAGGGGATACACATTTTTGTTTGTTTGCTTATTTTTTATTTAATCCTCTTCTTTACCAATTCCTAAAGGACTAGAGGGGAAGAAGAAAGGGCGATGGGGGAAAAATGCCTTATTGACTGATGTTATTGCAATGTGGCTTTGGTGTACCCTCTGAGGGAGATGCCCAAATCACGGACCCTTCTCTTATGGGACATTTTTGTGGCTTCTTCTAATGCTTTCCTGCTGGGACCCTCCATTTTATACCGTTCTCTTACGCAGACAATAGGCTTTATGGTTGACTACTTAGAACTCCTCTGTTTCCACCCTGATGATATATCTCTCACAGCCTCTTTCTGCTGGGATGTGATTCTTTTAAGACAACTGAAATTTAGTTATCTTTTGTGGTATCTACTCTAGGCCAGCTCTCTCACCTCATTCAGTTGTTAAGGACAGCTCCAGCCAGCCTCTTCATTATACCTTCCCAGGCGAGGACCAGGCACTGGGCCCTATGTCTGCCAAGCTACAGGGGACACATGTCAAGTCCTCCTAAGAACTTTCCTTATACTCTTCCTAGAACACTTCTAGGGCTGAGGAGCCCTCTCATTTGGCTTGGGATAGAGAGAAAGAACCTTCTTCCTGTCCCTAATCCTAGGCTGACAAATCTCTCTTCAGACACAGACATAATCTTCTCTCTCATCAGCCTTCTAGCCTCTCTTACATGTGGACAGGAAAAATTGGCAGTAGGTCCCATCTGGTTTGGGTCCAGAACTGGTTTGGGATCACCCTGTAGGAGATACTGCATAGATGATCTAGTTCTAACCTTTCTTTAAGATGTATGCCACTTTACACCCATTGACCTTAGCTTTGGGGCCTTAGCTGAAATGGACAACAGAAAAGCTCCATTTGTTATAAAAGCAAAGGCTCAATGAGAATCAAAGCCAAAGGAAGCTGAATGGATAGTCTCAGTTTATCATTAGAAAATTATTTCAGGGACGCCTGGGTGGCTCAGTTGGTTAAGCGTTTGCCTTTGGCTCAGGTCATGATCCCAGGATCCTGGGATCGAGTCCCACATTGGGCTCCTTGCTCAGCAGGGAGCCTGCTTCTCCCTCTGCCTGCCGCTCTCTGTGCTTCTGTGCTTGCTCTCTCTCTGACAAACAAATAAATAAAATCTTAAAAAAAAATTATTTCAGACATAACTATTTCTTTAACTTTCTTTTGGGTGAATAGAGAACCCAAAGAAAACTGTTGAAGAAACAGGTCTGGTGGAGGTCATTGAGGTGATGCTGGAAAGAGTGTTGTGATGTGAACAGCAAATATTACTGTCCTTCCTACTGAACTGTTAAGGCAGAATTAAGTGGAGACAGAACTGGTTATTAGAGAGGGGGAAGAAAGGAGCAGGTCAGGGTTAGCGGTAAAACCTCAAGAAGTGAGGTCAATAGCATAAGAGGCCAGAGTCAGGTTTGCTAATCCAGGGCCAAGAAAAACAGGTAAGGTAAGAGAAGAATTATTATTCTGAATCAATAGATTAGTGCTGGTGAATTAGCCCATTATAAGAAAGGAGAATATCTAAGGCTTTAAGTGCCTGAAAACATATTCAGTCTCTCATGCACACACACACACATACACACACACACACACCCCAACACCATCACTACCAACAACAACCGCTCCTTGGGTGCTTACTCTGTATCAGGTACTGTGGGAGGCACTGGGATTGAAGCAATGAACACAATAGAGTTTACCCAGAGATGAAAAAGAAATAAACCACATTTAAGGAACTAAAAGAAATTTAATTTGGCAGGAGATAGGGTTGGAGATGTGGGTAGAGATCAAATCATGTGGAACTCTGTGGATCATTTTAATGAATCTGAATTTCATTCCAGAGGCAATGGGTTAAAGGTGTTTTTTGTTTCTTCCTTTCTTTGTTTTTAGCAGATGTAAATAGGCATTGTGTTTTAGAAAATCACTTTGGCTGCAGTATAGAAAATACATTGAAGAGAAGCACAGCAAAAGAGCCAAGACAAATTAAGGAGACTTAGGGGGTGAGATGAAGGGATAAGTCAAGGTTTCTAGCTCAGGCAGTGGTGGTGCTATTCATTTAAATATGGCATAAAAGGACTTCCAAATTTACGGCACAGGAGTAGAGAGGTAAGGGAACTGAGGTGTTGAGTTTACATTTAGACATGCTTGTGAAGCATCCAATCAGATATATCTAGTAGGAAGCTCAAAGTCAGGATAGAGAAATTGGTTAGACATATCTATTGATGAATGACTGATGAACAGATGGTAATTGGAGCTATGCAGATGGATAAGCTTACATAGGGTATATTCAGAATAAGAAAAGAAGTAACCCAAGAAAGAACCCTAGAGAATATTGATATTTAGGAGATGGGTAGAGGAAGAAGAGCTTGCAAAGAGAAAGGAAGTATAGCCGGGGGGGGGGGGGGGGCGGGAGGGGAAAGCCAGGAAGAATGCTGTCTCAAAATCAAGCATCTATCAGCCTTCTCCTCCACTGGGGTTTCTTCATCTTTCCATGGGTCCTGACAGTCATGAACTTTTCTGAAGCTTGGTTTACCTAATATTACCAGTAGGTTTTGAAATGTACTTGTTACTACTTTACATTAATTTCTTGGGGCAGCTGAGAGCGAACAAGGCAGATTATTAATTCTCTGGGTCTCTATAATGTCCCCCAGTATATCTCATTAAGAAGGCTCAGGTCAATGGTTCTGAACTTTGGCTAAACACTGTAATCATCTAGGGAGCTTTAAAATATACTGATAAATGGGTCCTACCCTCCAAAACTCTGATTTAATTGGTCTAGAATGTTGTCTGGGGACTGGAATTTTTAAAAGCCCCCCCAGGTGATCTTAAATGTGTAGCCAAGATTGAGAACAATTGACCTTAATTAAGATGACTTCTGATCTTGCATTAGTGTTTCCTAATAAAGGACATATATTTATCTCTAGAGAACTGCTTGGTTTAGCTTAATGGAAAAAGTAAAAAGCTCGAGCAGGCTCTTGAGGAATGCAAGTGAATGGAGTGAGCATGCCTATTTGTGGGGATGGTGAAAATATTGGTGGGGCCACAGCAGCTGATTTCTTATGTACTGCCAAGTATTGTGCTTTGAAATATCTTGTCTAAATTGTCCAGCTGGCCAGTGACATAGGCTGGCTCTGTGGTAGCAGCACCAAATGGAGAGCCAGGATACCATTCTCCAGCATTACTGACTCATTCCATGGCGAAAGAAATAGGCGACTGCTTAATATTAGGCTCAGAAAAGTGGCAGAGAGACTGAAATATGTTCCTGGTCCTCTCTTGTCAAACCATCTTATCAACAAATCACTTCCAAATATTTAATAGTCTGGTAAGTGAAGGCATGATGCCTACCCTTCCTTAAAAGGCATGTGAAGAAAGCTGTTTGTGTGATCTTATTTTTTTTAACATTTTATTCGTGTTATTAGAAGAGTGTAGATGGCATTCTACTTCAGCAACTTTTCCACCCACCTCTTTCTTGTCACTTCTTGTCTCTTTTCTTTGTTCCTGGCTCTCTCTGCCTCCATACCTCGCATCTTCACTCTTGCTGTCTCCAGGCTTCTCCTTCCTTCTCTGTCTCCCACCCATCTGCCTCCTTCAGTTTCTCGGTACTACCACACACTTGCAGTAAACAACAGCAACGACTAACCAGTTCCCCTTAAGATGTTCTTGATGAAGGAGTGAAAAAGAAAGTATTTATTAATTCTTGACCCTCGAATACATATCATACATATGTATGATATGTACAATACATATTAATATGTAATATGTACAATACATATTAAAAAATATGCCATGTGACAAAATGGGAAGCATGCATAAAACACTTCTAGTGCATACTGAAGTACAATGATTATCTCAAGGAGAAGCGCTTATGTGATTGAGTTATGAGCTAAACTAACTGCTTTTTTCTTAGAACATAACTTTTGCTTGATTGAATGACTAACAGACAAACCATGATTATTTGGACTTGGATACTTTGGCAGACATTTTCTCCAAAATGAAGTGAGTCTGTTACTTCAAGGAAAATGACAGAATTTGTTGCCAATAATAAAAATTTAAACTTTCAAGTAAAAAATTAGGATTTTGGAAAACTTGGATCTACCCCTGTGAGCCTGACAGCTTCCCAATAAAAAATGACTCTTCTCATGAGATTGCTAGTGATATCAACAAGGTGATTTTTAAATATTGTATAATAAAGTTATATAACATTTGGAAGATTTATATAGCTTAGTGAGCCGATATTTTCCAGATGACCAATGAATGATGCTACAAAATCATGCATGAAGATCCATTCAAATTATAAGGCAGACCCTGGATTTTAACGTAACACAGTATGAAAAGTTCATTGGTAGAGTTTTGGATTCCACATTGCAATTAACCTTTGAAAAATCACTACTACTGAGTTTTGGTGTAGTATCAAACAGGAATATCTGAAGTATCTGAAAAGGCTATTGTATACCCTTCTCTTTTCTCCAGCTGTATGTCTGTATAAGTACAGATTTTTTTCATATAGTACCAAAACAACATATGGCAACAAATTGAATGTAGAAGTAGATGAAAATTTGGCTGGTTTCTGTGAAACCAGACACAAAGAGATTTGCAAAAATATAAAAATCAATGCCATTCTTTTCACTAACTACTTTTTTGTTTTGGAAAATATAACTATTTTTGTAAGAAGTGTTATTTATGTTAACATATAATGGGATTTATTGTTATTTTTTAATGAATTAATATATATTTAAAATTTTTTCTGTTTTAATTTCTATAAGGTAAATATTGATATATATAACCCACACATCTTTGTGTTCTTCAGTACTTTTTAAGAGTGTGCAGGGGACCTGAGACCAAAAAGTTCTAGACCTGTTGGTCTAATGTGACATGAAAAATAACATTATTTTATAATAAATAATTTTTTCTTTTGGGGACTTAATTTTCCTATATACAAAATGGCAAATTTGGGAAGAGGGATGTCTAAGGGTCCCCTGAACTTTGACTGGGCTTCCTCATTGTCACCTACCTAACTCCTCATCCAGTAAGTTTCATTTAAATGCCACTTCTCCAAGGAGATTTTCCCTGACCCTCAGATTGACATCTTATAATACCTGGTTGTACTCTACTCTCCCCTTTTTAGATCACTCATCAGACTGGTAATTGCTTGTTCAATATTTGTCTTACCTATAGGAGCGTGACTCCCTGAAGGCAAGAACTGTGTTTGCCTTTTTACCATATACATGGAACAGAGCAGGGGCCCAATAGATATTTGCAGAGATGCCACTCTATTTAAAATTTACCTCTCTGATACTTCCTATTGCTTTTTAAAAAACTCCTGGGTATTATCTCTCTGCAATATATTATATATCTTACTTAGTTATGTTAATTATCTATGTTTGGGGTGGGGGTCTATAATAATGAAAATTCCATTGGGGCTGGAATAGTCTCTTTTGTTTGCTGTGTGTCTCTGATATCTAAAAGAGTACATGGAACATAGGAAGAAGTCAATAATTTTTTGTTGAGTAACGAAAACGTTGTTAGTTGAAGAAGCCATCAATGACAGAGCACATACATTAAACCATTCTTTTAGTAGTGGGGTTGGATTTGGATTTATGCATACATGTTTTATCCTAGTTTCTCTTGTGCCTAAAAATATACATTTGTGTGAATTTTGAATAAGGTCATGAGCAAGGTCTGTGATCTGTAAAGCAGTGTGACATAAACTGGCCATGTGGTAAAGGGCTTGTGACCTTGACAATTACTGGACCATGAAGATGTAGTGGGCCAAATGCAATTAGGGTTGGCTTGACCATTCTCTAAAATCATTTACAAGTGTGTCTTAAACACATTTTTGAGCAAATCAAGAGCATATGAAGAGAGCAAAAGAAGCATTAAAAAAATAGACTACATGAATAAAAAACAGAGTCCAAAGGCTCTTGGAGCAGTAAACTAAAGATATAAAACATAAACTTCTTCAAAAGCACATAAATAACTTAAATAGATAATATTTGCTCTCTGAAAATACAGTTTGCAAGATAGAGGGAAAGTTAAACAGCAAGAAAATTAAGTAAACAAAAGCAACTAAACCATAGCACATTAAGACTTAAAATCCAGTTAGGAAACAGCAAGTTTGAAATGCACAGCCATTTCAAATGCATCCACCATGATATAATTGGATTCTAGATGTAAAAAGGAAATATCAGGATAATTAAATTTAAGGCTGTATAGACTTGAGGACTATAATATAAACTGTATCAAATTATAAAGGAGAAGAAAGAACAATGTGAAGAAGAGGAGTAGCTGTTCTCTTAGAAATAATTCTTATTTAGGATTTGGATGACTCAATAGAGAATGTTTCATTAATTCCTGTCATATAATTTTAAAAACAGGGTTTTAATGTAATGATTTAGTATGGAATAAATGTTTAGAGTCATTGTAGTTGGAAGAATTAGTTTTTTACTTTTCAATTATAATTAAAAAGACTTGAACATTAGGGTATCTTTATACCACTACAACAGGGTTTAATTATTAAAATTTAATTTTAAGGGGTTAGAAGTGTGCTGCATATGTCAAATTCCAAACCACATAGAAGCATTATATTTACTGAAACATTGCAATTGTCTCCACAAATCACTTAAATAAAAACTAAAGTGAGGGGCGCCTGGGTGGCTCAGTTGGTTAAGCGACTGCCTTCGGCTCAGGTCATGATCCTGGAGTCCCGGGATCGAGTCCCGCATCGGGCTCCCCGCTCAGCGGGGAGTCTGCTTCTCCCTCTGACCCTCTTCCTTCTCGTGCTCTGTATCTCTCATTCTCTCTCTCTCAAATAAATAAATAAAATCTTAAAAACAAAAACAAACAAAAAAAACCCAAAAAACTAAAGTGAGGATATTGAAAATGACTTGTCCATATCCAAGAATTCATTTAAATTCAGAATTATTTGAATTATCAGAATTATTTGAACTAGACATAATTCCCAAAAGTTGGACAAGAGGTCTTTCTCCCCTACAATAATTCAATGTAAAGACATACTACACACTGAGGAGAATCCAGGCACTGGAAAAATAGATATGGACAACATATAATCCTTGCCTTCTAAAGCTGATGGTCTCACAGGGGGACAAAAAAATGCCCACAAAAAAACTATGATCTAATGAAAGTTATAGATTTCATAAGAAGACAAGCATTAAGGTCACAGAGAAAAAGGATATATTACATCTTATAAAACTTTGACTGCAATCTTGATTCTCTGACTTAGTGAATGAATGTCAACAAAAAAACATAATGTTGACAATGAGTGGACAAATTCCCTTCCACAATACCTTCCTGTATAATTTCAGAGATTCAGAGATGTATACTTACAATTTTAACAAGAGCTCCTTTGAACATACCACTGTAGGAATCCCATTCAGCACTGAGAAGCTGAGACATTAGGCCCATTCCCCCACACTTAATTCTACAAGCAAGTACTTCAGCATCTGGTCAAGAAAAATAAGCACAGTAATCTTACTGTAATATTCATATTTCTCTCACTGTGGCAGGTAAGAAGGATATGGATCTTTTGATTCCTCTCTTACTAGTTCCCTAGTGAATTTCTTACAGTAGATTCTCAAATCATCCATGTTCCCATAGAGACCCCCAACCTCACCTTCTTTTGCCCACTTACAGCAGACAACCTCAAATTCTATTTTACTACAAAGTTTTAGGCCATCTGACACAAGGATCCTAAACTTCCATTTTAGCACTCTCAATATCTTTATTATTTTACAGTATACTGGTATAGAGTGGAGATTCTGGAATCAATAATTTAATTCTTGGGATTAAATCTTGCTTAATCAATGCACTTACTGGCATTGAGACCTCAGATGAGTTGTTTAAAACTCTGATCCTTATTTTTTTTAACTTATAAAACAAGGAAAACAATAGTTTTACCTTACAGAATTTTTTATAAGATCGATTATTTACAAACTACTTAGAATAGTTCCTGATACTTTGCAAAAGTCCAAAATAATGATATTGTTTTTATTATTATCCCTTCAATGCAGAGAATGAAGTGCCCTCCTTGTTACGGACTCCCCTTTCTTTGGCCTCCTTCAAAAGTTGACTCTCTAATTATCTGCCTCTTACATCCTGACTTCTTTCCATTAAGTCCATTCCTTCACTACTTCAAAATTCCATTTCAAAAACTTATTTCCTCATTCCTGCAGGACTGTAGCTCTCCCTCACAGCACAGCCGAACTTCTGAAAACACTGTCTGCAACTCCTGCCTTCTTTTAAAGTCACCTACCCACTAGTTTCCATCTGATCAATCGGATGCAAGTGTGCTTTCCCATCGCCAGTGAGCTTCTCCTTAGGGAATGTGAGGGCTTTAGGTAAGTCACTCTACTCCACCTCTGTATTTAACAGTAGCAATTTAACATTGAACAACTGCCTCCTTCTTGAAACTCTCTTCTTTGCCTTCTGTGACCCTCCATGGTTTGGACCCTTCCGACCTGAGACTGAGCCTTCTCTTCTACCTCTCTTTGATGCGGGTTTTTCTCCAGTTGTCCTTAGCTTGCTTCTACCAGATCTCTTCCTCAGAATATCATCCACTGCCACAGTTCAGCTCTGCACTTGACTACCAAATCAATATTCCTGGCCTGATATCTGCCCAAATCTATACACTAGCGTTTCCAACAGAGTAGAGGATATCTGTACCTGCATATCTTGCAGCATTTAAGAACTCAACTTGTCCAAGTTTAAATATTTTCCTTCCGAAGGAAATTTTCTTATTTGACTCCCTTATTGGACTGAATGTTTGTGTCTCCCTCAAATTCATATGTTGAAACTAAAGTGATGGTATTTGGAGGTAGGGCCCTTGGGAGGTGGCTGGGTTTAGATGGGGTCATGAGGGTGGGGCCTCCTGATGGGATAAGTGTCCTTATAAGAAGAGTAAGCGAGAGCAGAGCTCATTCTCTCTCCACCATGTGAAAACACAGTGAGAAGGTGGCCGTCGACAAGCCAGGAAGAGGGCTCTCACCAGGAACCAAAGCTACTGGTGCTTGGACTTCTCAGCCTCCAGAACTGTGAGAAATAAATTTCTGTTGTTTAAGCCAGTGGTATTTAGCCTGTGATATTTTGTTACAGCAGCCTGAGCTAAGAGAGTGATTTTCCCTGTCATTTCCCTTTTTAAAACCTTACTTCTCTCTCAGCTTCCATCTCCATTCAGCTGACAAGTACTATAGATTCAAGTCCTGTGATTTGCAATGTCTCTCATGCCCATCTTTTCTAGTTCTGTCACTTACTAGCTCTATGACTTGGGCAAGTCACTTAATCTCTATGTATAATAGGAATAATAATAATAGTAATAATAATAATAATACTTATTCATAGGGTTTTTATGACACTTAATACAAAACAGAATACTGCCAGGCACATGACAGTTACAAAATAACTGTAAAATAAACGAGTGTAATAAAATTGGACATAAAGGTCTGCATTTAAGGGGAGAAATTCTGGCAGGAGATGAAGATTTAGGAGTTATCCTAGAGGCAGTGACTGAAGTCATGTGAATGATCAAAGAAAGTACATAGTATATAAAAAGCAGAAGGACCCCTGTGTGGTGGGCTTTTTCTCTTATTTCAATCGGTCAAAATTCTTCAATTACCACATTTCATCAATTCTAAGATGGCTTTTTTCATGTTTTTAACATCTCTGGAAAAAGGATGCCTCTTACAATCAATGACATACCATAGTTTACTCTCAGAATTCTTTTTTCCTTAGTGATGCATAAAATAATGGTGCGTCATTCAATTGACAGCATCTTAGACTTAATGGGATATGAGAAATGTGAACCACTTCTTTGAACCACCAAGACACCCTAGATGAGCTTTCCTTATAACATGTATTTATGTCTGCCTGTAAAGAGATGTCTATCAACTACTAGACTGCAAGATCTCCAGGGGTCAAGAAAGGCCCTGATTCTCCTGTTTGTTTCTCTGAGGACACACTAAATGGTTCTGCCTGCAGAAGGACATCAATAAAAATTGCTTGAATTAAACTGGATCTCAAAGGAAGATATCAATTATGTTTAGAATTTCTGATATTTTGCAATTAGTGTCATCACTGTTCCCAACCCACAGTAAATTTGACATGCTTAAACACACACTTGTTTGCAGATTATTAATATTACACCTGATTCAAAACATCTGTCACATGAATTCCTCAGGTAGTTGATTCTATGAACTATTTCAAGAAAATATATTCCTGGTATTCTGGGAGAGAATATTGAAAAGATAGTACCAGAAATCTTACTACAAAGTTCTCTGTGAGAAGAGAGAACAATGTCCACACATACTAATTAATTACAGTAGATGCTTATTCTTTCTGAGTGATCTCAATTTGCATTATCTGTTCTTTCTACCTGTTAATGAAGGTTTATTCCTTTCCCTGTTGACATTTGGGAATCTGGGTGGCCCTTCCCTGTGTTTTCAGTCTCCCGGGATCCTCAGGGACCAATTACATGCTTGGGCATGCATCTTTATTGAAGTAAAGAGCTCACCTCTTGCCCAAGCTTACACTTTGCACACAGCATACCTCAAGCCATGGCAATGGCCAGGTAAATTCTCTTGGTCTGCCCCAGATGATCTTTCTATCACTCTTCTCTCTACCACTTCTAGCCTTGGCATCCCGTTACTGAAGCTCTGTTTTTACCTCTCATCTCTGGATCTCAGATCACATGAAGTCATCAGCTTTCCTTCTTTTCCAAGGCTATCGGTTGCTGAAGCCTTTCCAGTGTTACAATAGGAAAGAGGAACTTGATTGTCCCCTCCAATGATTGCTATTTTGTTTTTCTCTTTTCTATCTATGGCTCTTCCTATGCTGGTTGAGGAGTTGCTTTTAATCCTCTTTGAGATTCCTTCATTACAGGTGGACAGCCAACTGAGTCTCCATCTTGCTGGTCCTCTAGTCCTTGTTTCTTTTTACAGTTCAATCTGGCATTACGATCTGGTTCATTAGTGCTCTTTCCTTCTCAGAACTCATCAAGGATTCAAAAAATTTGAGTACTCCTAGTATTAAATATAGGCATGTCATGGGCACTATGACAATATGTGACTCCTCGGTCCCATTTACCTTTTGTCATCATCTAGAGAGTAAAATTCAAATTTCTTGACACTGCTTCTAATGCCTGCCAAGATTCAGACTCATCTGTCCTTAAAGTTTTACCTCTCAGAACATCCTACACACCGCTTCCTCTACCTTGGCCTCCAACCAGATGAGACTATTCACTGTTATCTAAATTCACCACATACTGAGGCACCTCTCAATCTTGTTCCTGCTGTTTACTTGAGCCTAGAATTTTCTTCCTTCCTTCCTTTTTTCCTCCAATTTTTTTTTACTGTGGTAAAATATGGAAACATAAAACCTACTATCTTAACCATTTTTAAATGTACAGTTCAGTGATACCAAGCACATTCAAATTGGTGTGCTTTCATCCCCACTATCCATCTGTAAAACTCTTTTTACTTTGCAAAATGGATACTCTATACCTATTGGATAATAACTTCCCATTCACTCCTCCCCCTAGCCCCTGACAGCCACCCTCTACTTTCCGTCTCTGTGATTTTGTCTTCTTGGAAATACTTCATATGAATGGATTCATACAGTTTTTGTCTTTTTAGGACTGGCTTATTTCACTTATCCTGATGTTCTCAAAATCCATGTTGTTGCATATGTCTGAATTTCCTTCCTTTTTAAGGCTGAGTAATAGTCCAGAGTATGCATATTCACGTTTTGTTTATCGATTCATTTGTCAATGCACACTTGGGTTGCCTCCGCATTTTAGCTATTGTGAATAATGCCATAGACATAGGTGTACAAATAGGTGTATCTTTTTGAGACCCTCTCCTTCATTTTGTACATTGAAATCCTACTCATTCATCTAAGCCTAACTGAAGTAGCACCTACTTCATGAAATCACTCAGACTCTACCTGGAAATAATTGCTTCTTCCTCTGTTCTTCTACAATTCTTTTATTTTATTCCTATATCTATACTTACTTTATTGTGTCTTAAATAATTACTTGTACTTAAAAATCTAATTCCTCATAAAATTATAAGTTCACTGTGGGCTAGGACCCCACCATCTTATCTCAGTATTCCTTACATCACTCCCCATAATACTTTGTAATGTTTATTAAGTGAATGACTACATAGAGACAGAATTTATTTACATTATACATGTATCATAAAGATAAATAGTAGCCAGAGGGTAAGTTAAATACCTAGAAACTCTTCCAATTTTGAAATCTGTCAGATTAACTAGGAAATCTTGTTAGTTGCACAAAAAGGCACACTGCTCTAGGAATTAAGAGACTTGCTTTTGTCTTGGTTCTGCCTTGGGTGGATCATGTCTCTTCCCTGGCTTACTTTCCTCATAGTTGAGGTGAGAGGGTTGCCCTAGAACAGAATTCCCAAACCTTGATTTTTGCAATACCTGCCCAACCCTGTACTTTATTTGCTTAATAGTTTTCTTTAAATTAGTCCAGGTCTAACATTACCACCAAATTTAGCTTCATCCTCAATAAGGATATCTGTGAAATTGTGGTTTCGTTGTGTTAGTTATAATTTTTTCTAACACAAATTAAAATCAATATAACTATTATGGTAAAAAGAAAATCTCTGTACCATTAAAATAACTTCCTATGCCAGTTGTGGCCCATGGACCATGCTTTGGGAGGTATTGGCCTAGACTCTCCCTTCCAGGATCTCCCTGAGATCCCTTCCAACAATAATAGCTCTGTCTTCTCTGGGGAAGCCATGACCCCTCTGAGCCATTTAGCAAAATGCATTCAATGCATCTTTAACTGGGAATGATTCAGAATTAGCCCCAGGGAATGAAATGTAACTTAAGAAGCCTTCCAGCACCTCTAATGCCTGGGATTCCACCCTCTTTATGCCTCCCCTTTGAGTGGTGCTGTTTGCACATTCTGCCTTTTCTGTAGTCTCTGCTTTCCTGCAGGGCCTTGTCTGGGTTTGCCTGACCAGATCTCCCCTCTGAGGGTTGTTTATGTTTGCACACTCGGCTTGTCCTGTGGATTTGTCTAACTAAATTCCCCTTTGAGGGCTGTATATTTTGGCACAGTCTGGCTCTCTAAGGGATTCTTTTGTCCATTAACACCTCTTGTCTTGCAGTTATACCAAAGTCTCGGCTGCTCTTGCCTCAAGCAAGTAAGTCCATACTATTCTATTCTTAGCGATTCTTCTGTGTATTTCCCTTTATTTTCTATACTTTCTACAATGACCATGTATAATGTTTATAATAAAAAACTATAAATTTTAATTTTTTAAAATGTGAAGGGGAGAAAATGTGAAAGGGGACATCTGGTTGCAGATGATGTAATAAAGGCATTTTAACTTTATTCTCCTTCAAAACCGGTGACAAAAACAAAAAGAATGAAACAGCATTAAGAAGAAGGTCCATTATCACGGAAACAACCGAAATATACCATAATTAGCACCATACACCATAATTAGCATCCTGACCAAATGTTAGGCCTGTTTGTTTTAGGTAGAATAAAGTCAGCCTTAAAAGTGTACTCTTGTTGGTACTAAGAAATCTTAGGGCATAGGTGGGCCACCAGAGAAATGGAGAGTGTTCCTAGTAGAGACTTAGCTCCATACCACAGAAAAGACCGAGTTGAACAAGAAACCATGTTGAATTCTCACTTTTATTGTTTATCACATCCACTTCTTGCGAAAACAGAGTGGTATTGATAAAAGGAAAGCTGAGTTCACCAGGTAGTAACAGAGAGTCTAAAGAAATTTACTGTGAGCTACACTGACCCTTGGAATGCAGAGAACAGAGGAAGGAGTATATATAGTTCCAGAGCAAAAGGAATATGAACGTGGTGGAAGGAGGTATGAACAACAAATCCCAAGAGAAATAGTAGGTCACCTCTATAAACATACTTCTTCAGCAAATACATGATCCTAATCAAAGATGGGTAATAATCAGAATAGGAGAAATAAAATTTTAATTATTTGCTGACAATATTATTGTGTATGTAGAAGCATCTACAAACTATTAGAATTAAGTGAAATTAGCAAGATCACTGATTATAAGGCCAACACACAAAATCAGTTTGATTGCTATATACTAGCAACAACTACATAGAAAATAAAACTTTAAAAAAAGATATAACTTCAACAAATATCAAATATATCTAATAAAATGTGGGTAAGACCTAACCTCTACCCTGAAAACCACAAAACATTATTGAGAGGAACTGAGAAATCTAAATAAATGAAGAGATTTAGCATTTTCCTGGAATGGAAAACTCACTGCTGTAAGGATGTTAATTCTCTCTAAATTAAAGTATAGATTTAATGCAATCTCTAGCAAAATTTCAGGGGGTTCTTTTGCAGAAATTAGCAAGCTAGTTCTAAAATTCATGTGGAAATGCAAAAGGCCAAAAATAGCCAAGGTAATTTTGAAGAAGAAACCAAAGCTGGAAAAGACCGATACCACCAGATATGGCAATTTATTATAAAGATAGGATAATCAAGACACTGAGGGTTTGGTGCAAGAATAGACAAACTAACAAATGAAATCTAATACAGAATCCAGAAACACAGCCTCACATCTATGAGAACCTGTTTTATGACAAAGGCAACATTGCAGAGCACTGGGAAAAGGATGATCTTTTTCAATAAATGGTGTTGAGACAATTGGATATTCATATGGAAAAATGTTTGTTGACCATACCTTATACTATACAATAAAGCAATTCCAGATGGATTGCAGAGATAAATACGAAAGATAAAACAATAAAGCTTCGGGGCGGAGCAAGATGGCGGCGGAGGAGGAGACCTGGATTTCGTGTGGTGGCAGGAATTCAGCTGAATAGGGATCAAACCATTCTGAACACCTACGAACTCAACAGGAGACCGAAGAAGAGAGTAGCGACAGCTCTCGGAACAGAGAAGCGACCACTTTCTGGAAGGTAGGACGTGCGGAGAAGTGAATCCGAGGCGATATTCGGGAGGAGAGACGGCGGGGGAGGGGGCCTCCGTCGGCCGCTTCTGGCAAGTGCTAGAGCCGCGGAGCACAAAATCGGACCTTTTAGAAGTCGGCTCCGCTGAGGGACGTCGCTCCAGTGGCTAAGCGGGGGTGGAACCCTCGCAGGACAGTGTGGTCTCAGGACCCTCGGGGTCACAGAGAGACCGGGGGTGCCTGAGTGCGGCAGAGCTCCCAGGGATCGGAGCGGGGAAGCCGGCTGCAGAGACGGAGCCGAGGCGCGGGCTCTCAGCTCGGGGTGGCCATAAACTGTGATCCGCGGCCCAATTGGGCCACTGCTCCTCCAGCAGGGACCCAACAAGCGGCAGAGCCGGGGAGACTCCCCTTCCTCCCCCAGGAGGAGCGGCGTGGGAGTGCACTGCAGGGATCCACTGGGTTTGGAGACTCCACACGGGGTCGGGTGCCAGGATAGAAACGCCCGGTCACAGGCCGGGTGAGCATGGAGTGCGGCTGGAGACCAGGGAGACAGGAGTGATTGACTGCTTTTCTCTGGGGGTGCACTGAGGAGCGGGGCCCCGAGTTCTCAGCTCCTCTGGGCGGAGATTGGGAGGCCATCATTTTCACCCTGGTCCTCCAAAGCTGTACCGAGACCTTGCAGGGAACAAAAGCTCCTGAGAGCAAACCCGAGCAGCTTGCTTACCCGGACTCACAAAGGCGGGACAATTCCGCCTCCAGCAAAGACATTTGGGAACCACGGCAACAGGCCCCTCCCCCAGAAGATCAGCACGAACAGCCAGCAGGCCAAGACCAAGTTTACCGATCAAGGAGAATGGGAGAACTCCAGCGCTAGGGGAATACTGCACATAGAATTCATGGCTTTTTTACCATAATTCATTAGTTTTTCAAAGTTAATTTTTTTACCTTTTTTTTAAATTTTTTTTTCCCTTTTTCAAACAACATCTTATCAATCCCTTTTTTAAAAAAACATTTTTTATTTTTCATTTTTAGAGTCATATTTTTATCTCTTCATAGTACTTACCCTTATTTTTGGCATATATATATAAGTTGTTCTCTCTTTATAATTTTGAAATACAGTTTCTTCTAACAGATCAAAATATACCCTAAATCACTAGTGTATGGCTTTGTTCTAGTCTCCTGCCTGATCACATTCTCTCCCTTTTTTTTTCTTTTTAAATCTTCTTCTTTCTTTTTAAAAACAACTTCTTATCTTATTAAGTCCTTTTGTAAAATCTTTTATAATTTTCATTTTTACAGTTATCTGCCATCCCTTCATTGTATCAACCCTTATTTTGTACATATATAAGTCTTTCTTCCTTTAAAATTTTAGCAGGCACTTTCTCCTACCAGACCAAAATATGCCCAAAAGCTAGTGTGTGGCACTGATCTATGCACTAGCCTGATCATATTTGATCATATTCTGTTTTTTTTTTGTTTTGTTCTGTTCTTGTTTGTTTTTATCTTTCTCTTTTTCCTTTTTTTTTTCCCCTTCTTTCTTTCCCTTTCTTGTCCCCTGGTTTCAGGTCTTTTCTGATTTGTATAGAGTATATTTGCTGGAGACATTGTTAACCTGTTAGCATTCTGTTCTCTCATTCATCTGTTCTCCTCTGGACAAAATGACAAGACGAAAAAAAATCACCTCAGCAAAAAGAACAGAGGTAGTACCGTCTGCCAGGGACCTACTCAATACTGACATTAGTACGATGTCAGACCTAGAGTTCAGAATCATGACTTTAAAGATACTATCTGGGCTTGAAAAAAGTGTAGAAGTTAATAGAGAAACCCTTTTTGGAGAAATAAAAGAACTAAAATCTAACCAAGTTGAAATCAAAAAGGCTATTAATGAGGTGCAATCAAAAATGGGGGCACTAACTGCTAGGATAAATGAGGCAGAAGAGAGAATCAGCGATATAGAAGACCAAATGATGGAAAATAAAGAGGCTGAAAAAAAGAGAGATAAACAACTACAGGATCACGAGGGCAGAATTCGAGAGATAAGTGATATGATAAGACGAAACAACATTAGAATAATTGGGATCCCAGAAGAAGAAGAAAGAGAGAGGGGCAGAAGGTATATTGGAGCAAATAATAGCAGAGAACTTCCCTGATGTGGGGAAGGAAACAGGCATCAAAATCCAGGAGGCACAGAGAACCCCTCTCAAAATCAATAAAAATAGGTCAACACCCCAACATCTAATAGTAAAACTTACGAGTCTCAGAGACAAAGAGAAAATCCTGAAAGTAGCTCGGGAGAAGAGATATATAACCTACAATGGTAGAAACATTAGATTGGCAACAGACCTATCCACAGAGACCTGGCAGGCCAGAAAGGACTGGCATGATATCTTCAGAGCACTAAACGAGAAAAATATGCAGCCAAGAATACTATATCCAGCTAGGCTGTCATTGAAAATAGAAGGAGAGATAAAAAACTTCCAGGACAAACAAAAACTAAAGGAATTTGCAAACACAAAACCAGCCCTACAAGAAATATTGAAAGGGGTCCTCTAAGCAAAGAGAGAGCCTAAAAGCAGCATAGATCAGAAAGGAACACAGACAATATACAGTAACAGTCACCTTACAGGCAATACAATGGCACTAAATTCATACCTTTCAATAGTTACCCTGAATGTAAATGGGCTAAATGCCCCAATCAAAAGACACAGGCTATCAGATTGGATTAAAAAACAAGACCCATCAATATACTGTCTGCAAGAGACTCATTTTAGACCCAAAGACACCTCCACATTGAAAGTGAGGGGGTGGAAAACCATTTACCATGCTAATGGACACCAAAAGAAAGCTGGGGTGGCAATCCTTATATCAGACAAATTAGATTTTAAAACAAAGACTGTAATAAGAGATGAAGAAGGACACTATATCCTACTTAAAGGGTCTATCCAACAAGAAGATCTAACAATTGTAAATATCTATGCCCCTAACATGGGAACAGCCAATTATATAAGGCAATTAATAACAAAAGCAAAGAAACACATTGACAACAGTACAATAATAGTGGGGGACTTTAACACCCCCCTGACTGAAATGGACAGATCATCAAAGCAAAAGATCAACAAGGAAATAAAGACTTTAAATGAAACACTGGACCAAATGGACTTCACAGACATATTCAGAACATTCCATCCCAAAGCAACGGAATACACATTCTTCTCTAGTGCCCATGGAACATTCTCCAGAATTGATCACATCCTAGGTCACAAATCAGGTCTCAACCGGTACCAAAAGACTGGGATCATTCCCTGCATATTTTCAGACCACAATGCTTTGAAACTAGAACTCAATCACAAAAGGAACGTCGGAAAGAACTCAAATACATGGAGGCTAAAGAGCATCCTACTAAAGAATGAATGGGTCAACCAGGAAATTAAAGAAGAATTTTAAAAATTCATGGAAACCAATGAAAATGAAAACACAACTGTTCAAAATCTTTGGGATACAGCAAAGGCAGTCCTGAGAGGAAAGTATATAGCAATACAAGCCTTTCTCAAGAAACAAGAAAGGTCTCAAATACACAACCTAACCCTACACCTAAAGGAGCTAGAGAAAGAACAGCAAATAAAGCCTAAACCCAGCAGGAGAAGAGAAATAATAAAGATCAGAGCAGAAATCAATGAAATAGAAACCAAAAGAACAGTAGAACAGATCCACGAAACTAGGCGCTGGTTCTTTGAAAGAATTAACAAGATTGATAAACCCCTGGCCAGACTTATCCAAAAGAAAAGAGAAATGACCCAAATCAACAAAATCATGAATGAAAAAGGAGAGATCACCACCAGCACCAAAGAAATACAAACAATTATAAGAACATATTATGAGCAACTCTATGCCAGCAAATTAGATAACCTGGAAGAAATGGGTGCATTCCTAGAGATGTATCAACTACCAAAATTGAACCAGGAAGAAATAGACAATCTGAACAGACCTATAACCACTAAGGAAATTGAAGCAGTCATCAAAAATCTCCCAACAAACAAAAGCCCAGGGCCAGATGGCTTCCCAGGGGAATTCTATCAGACATTTCAAGAAGAATTAATACCTATTCTCCTGAAACTGTTCCAAAAAATAGAAATGGAGGGAAAACTTCCAAACTCATTTTATGAGGCCACCATTACCTTGATCCCAAAACCAGACAAGGACCCCATCAAAAAGGAGAATTACAGACCAATATCCTTGATGAACATGGATGCAAAAATTCTCACCAAAGTACTAGCCAACAGGATCCAACAGTACATTAAAAGGATTATTCACCATGACCAAGTGGGATTTATCCCTGGGCTGCAAGGCTGGTTCAACATCCACAAATCAATCAATGTGATACAATACATTAACAAAAGAAAGAACAAGAATCATATGATCCTCTCAACAGATGCAGAAAAAGGATTTGACAAAGTACAGCACCCTTTCTTGATCAAAACTCTTCAGAGTATAGGGATAGAGGGTACATACCTCAATATCATAAAAGCCATCTATGAAAAACCTACAGCGAATATCATTCTCAATGGGGAAAAACCAAGGGCTTTCCCCCTAAGGTCAGGAACGCGGCAGGGATGTCCACTCTCACCACTGCTATTCAACATAGTATTAGAAGTCCTAGCCACAGCAATCAGACAACAAAAAGAAATCCAAGGCATCCAAATCGGCAAAGAGGAAGTCAAAGTCTCACTCTTTGCAGTTGATATGATACTGTATGTGGAAAACCCAAGACTCCACCCGAAAACTGCTAGAACTCATACAGGAATTCAGTAAAGTAGCAGGATATAAAATCAATGCACAGAAATCAGTGGCATTCTTATACACCAACAACAAGACAGAAGAGAGACAAATCAAGGAGTCGATCCCATTTACAACTGCACCCAAAACCATAAGATACCTAGGAATAAATTTAACCAAAGAGGCAAAGGATCTGTACTCAGAAAACTATACAATACTCATGAAAGAAATTGAAGAAGACACAAAGAAATGGCAAAACGTTCCATGCTCATGGATTGGAAGAACAAACATTGTGAAGATGTCAGTGCTACCTAGAGCAATCTACACATTCAATGCAATCCCCATCAAAATACCAACCACTTTTTTCAAAGAAATGGAACAAATAATCCTAAAATTTGTATGGAACCAGAAGAGACCCCGAATAGTCAGAGGAATATTGAAAAAGAAAAGCAAAGCTGGTGGCATCACAATTCCGGACTTCCAGCTCTATTACAAAGCTGTCATCATCAAGACAGTATGGGACTGGCACAAAAACAGACACGTAGATCAATGGAACAGAATAGAGAGCCCAGAAATGGACCCTCAACTCTATGGTCAACTCATCTTTGACAAAGCAGGAAAGAATGTCCAATGGAAAAAAGACAGTCTCTTCAACAAATGGTGTTGGGAAAATTGGACAGCCACATGCAGAAGAATGAAACTGGACCATTTCCTTATACCACATACAAAAATAGACTCCAAATGGTTGAAAGACCTAAACGTGAGACAGGAGTCCATCAAAATCCTAAAAGAGAACACAGGCAGCAACCTCTTCGACCTCAGCCACAGCAACTTCTTCCTAGAAACATCGCCAAAGGCAAGGGAAGCCAGGGCAAAAATGAACTATTGGGATTTCATCAAGATAAAAAGCTTTTGCACAGCAAAAGAAACAGTCCAGAAAACCAAAAGACAACCGACAGAATGGGAGAAAATATTTGCAAATGACATATCAGATAAAGGGCTAGTATCCAAAATCTATAGAGAACTTATCAAACTCAACACCCAAAGAACAAATAATCCAATCAAGAAATGGGTAGAAGACATGAACAGACGTCTTTCCAAAGAAGACATCCAAATGGCCAATAGGCACCTGAAAAAGTGCTCAACATCGCTCGGCATCAGGGAAATCCAAATCAAAACCTCAATGAG
Source organism: Callorhinus ursinus (assembly GCF_003265705.2). Taxonomy (NCBI): domain Eukaryota; kingdom Metazoa; phylum Chordata; class Mammalia; order Carnivora; family Otariidae; genus Callorhinus; species Callorhinus ursinus. The sequence continues at coordinate 21,271,213 of NW_027397082.1, read as the reverse complement.
ATACCACCTCACACCAGTCAGAATGGTTATAATTAACAAGTCAGGAAACGACAGATGTTGGCGGGGATGTGGAGAAAGGGGAACCCTCCTACACTGTTGGTGGGAATGCAAGCTGGTGCAGCCACTCTGGAAAACAGTATGGAGGTTCCTCAAACAGTTGAAAATAGAGCTACCATCCGATCCAGCAATTGCACTACTGGGTATTTACCCCAAAGATACAAATGTAGGGATCCGAAGGGGTACGTGCACCCCAATGTTTATAGCAGCAATGTCCACAATAGCCAAACTGTGGAAAGAGCCAAGATGTCCATCGACAGATGAATGGATAAAGAAGAAGTGGTATATATACACAATGGAATATTATGCAGCCATCAAAAGGAATGAGATCTTGCCATTTGCAACGACGTGGATGGAACTGGAGGGTGTTATGCTGAGTGAAATAAGTCAATCAGAGAAAGACATGTATCATATGACCTCACTGATATGAGGAATTCTTAATCTCAGGAAACAAACTGAGGGTTGCTGGAGTGGTGGGGGGTGGCAGGGACGGGGTGGCTGGGTGATAGACATTGGGGAGGGTATGTGCTATGGTGAGCACTGTGAATGGTACAAGACTGATGAATCACGGATCTGTACTTCTGAAACAAATAATGCAATATATGTTAAGAAAAAAAAAAGAAGAAGAAGATAGCAGGAGGGGAAGATTGAAGGGGAGTAAGTTGGAGGGGGAGATGAACCATTAGAGACGATGGACTCTGAAAAACAAACTGAGGGTTCTAGAGGGGAGGGGGGTGGGGGGATGGGTTAGCCTGGTGATGGGTATTAAAGAGCAAACGTTCTGCATGGAGCACTGGGTGTTATGCACAAACAATGAATCATGGAACACTACATCAAAAACGTATGATGTAATGTATGGTGATTAACATAACAATAAAAAATTATTAAAAAAATAATAAAGCTTCTAGAGAAAATATAAGAGAACAGCTTTATGACAGTGGAGCATGCAATTATTTCTTAAAATACAAGGAATTCTGATTTTCAAGAGAAAATTGATAAATTGGATAATTAAGTTAATACCTTGTGTTTATCAAAAGGAACCATTAACAGAGTGAAAAGGCAGGTGACCAAATAGGAGAACATATTCATAGTACATCTATCTATCAAAAGCTTCATATCCAGAATATATAAAGAAAAGGATGGACGATGGAAAAATGAGCAAATAACTTGAACAGTCACCTCATAAAAGAGATTATATAAATGGCCAGTGAACAAAGGGAAAGGTGCTCAGCTTCATTATTCATCAGGGCAATATAAATCAAAACAACAATGCAGTAGCACTACACATCCACAAGAATGCCTAAAATGAAAATAAAAATCAGTGTAGACAATGTTGTAGGGAAACCAGAACTTTCATATGTTGCTGGTGGGAATGCAAATCTGTACAAACACCTCGGCAGTGTCTACCAAACCTGGACATATACCTATTTTATGATTCTGCTACTTTAGTAAAAATGGGCACATATGTTCACCAAAAGACACCTACTAGATGTCCCTAGCAGCACTGTGTGTTATAGTTAAAATGCTAAAAACTAAATGTCCTCCAGCAGTAGAATGAACATATAAAATGTGTATATTGGCACATGGGATACTATACAGCAATGAGAATGAACAATCCCATAACTACATCCAGCAATATGGATGCTTCCCACAAATATAATGTTGAGTGAAAAAAACCTAGACATATCAAAAATTAACTACATGATTGCATTTATATAGAGTATAAAAGTAGCAAAATTATTCTATGAAATAGGAAGTCAAGAGTGGTTACTACTAGGACAGCAGGACTGGAAGGGAGCATATGGGTGGCGTGGAGGTGCTTCTGAATTGCTGGTGACATTCTGATAATTGATCAGAGTACTGGTTGAATGAACATGTTCAGTTTGTGAAAATTCATTGAAAGTTCACTTAGGATATGTGTACATTTCTGCATATATGTTATGTTTCAGTGACGTTTGTAAAGCCCTAAGTAGTTTGTAATATTTCACAAAGGGGAAATCTCACCAAAAAACACGTATTTCTGGCTTCTCCTGAAGATTTCAAGACCTGTCCATGGTGCCTCACCTCTAAGAATCCACTGGAGCTGAGCCGAGGCTGTACCGTCAGATAGGACACGCATTATTCCCTACTCATTGGTGCCCCATGTCTAGCCCCTGTAGGCATCTGAATTCATTCCTGGGAATAAAACCTGTTCTGTCTACTGGTTCTTTAGCTCAAGTCTGAGCCCCATGTTAGAGCTTACTTTTTGCCCTGTACATTCCCTTCCTCTTTGCCTGCTCTTACACCCCATCACCAATCTCCACTCCCATCTGATTATACCTCACTCAGCACACCTCCGGTCATCTCTCCATGAAGCCTGCTCTCCTGTGCTGGCACTTACCTGAGTGTGTCTATTCTCACATTCCTCAAGTCCTCCTTTCTCTCCCCTTATTTACACCTCTGTTTCATTAGTTCATGCACTTAATGATTCAATGAATATTTATAAAGTCTGAGCCAGACTTTATATCAGGGGCAGGTAAATTTGGGAGGCTTACCCTCTAATGAGAAGTAAAGACAACATGTGAGAGTCATTATATGGGTAAAACATTATATGTATCCTGTGAAGTCTGAGACTAACTTTTTAAGTAGGCTTCATGCCCTGCATGGAGTCCAACGTGGAGCTTGAGCTCATGACCCTGAGAACAACACCTGAGCTGAGATCTAGACACTTTGACTGAGCCACCTGGGTACTCCTGAGACTAATTCTGTCTGGGAAGGCTGGTGTGGGGGTTCTGGGTAGTCCTTGTGGAAGACATGGTTTGGAAGCTGGACTTTGAAGAACTGGCAGTACTTTGGATATACAGAGAGTAAAGGAGGTAATTCCAGACAAAGGCTGAATTCTGGTTTCATTTGTGAGACAGTAAATACTTCAGTGTGCCTGGAGGTACTGAAGGGGAGCAGTGGGAAGTGAGGGTGGAGAATTAAGCTGGGGTCAGACCATGGAGGGTCTTGGATGCCTCACTAAGGGCTTCACTTTATAGGTAGTACAGACTATTGAAAGGTTTTGAAAAATGGAGTGCAGAGCTGGAAACAATCCCATTTCATCCATTCTCACCTCACCCACTCTGTTTAATCCCTTGGCCTCCACTGTCCCCTTATGCTTATCAGTACTGTCAATCATGTCCCCAAATCTCCTTGAAAATCTCCTCACTCAACTACCACAGCAGTCTAGGTACTGGGAGTGATGTCACAACCCACTTCTTTCTCCCTGTTTCTTTGCTGGCGAGCCTGCAGTCTCCTTCAAGTGCAATTGCATGTGCTGCCTTCTCCTCCCAACCAGATCTGATCCGGGTAATGAGGAGCTGGACAAAGGAGCAAAGCCACACAGGGCTTGTCTTTGCCCTTAGATGTACCCCACAGTTGGTCCTGGGACCTGTCCTCCCTTTGGGGTCTCCTGATAAAACCTGAGCAATCTGAGACCAAAGCCTGGTCCTGGACCCATGAAGGCACCACCTTCCTCTCTGCCTCTTGGGCCTTTTCTTCTGCACTGAGTGGTTGCATTTTCTTGGTGTAGCTCAGGAGGACTTTGCCTCTCTGATCCTTCCTATTGCAAATTCTTCACAGCTGAATAGACATTCACAATGTACCAAACGCTTGATTCTATTGGAGCCTCACGTACGCCCTTCGAGAGAGAGCCTGGAAAGGCAGAGATTAGATCTTCTCACTTCAAATCCACTGGTCCTTTCTTATATATAATAGACACTCAAAAAATATTTGTAGTATGAATAGACAGATGACTCAATATACATATCAATCTCTCTTGAGGATTAAGTTTCTTATTTTTTATTCTATTTTTCTTTTTGTTATTTGGTTGATTTGATTTTATTAGAGGCTTGACATGGAACATCTAATTTTAAGATAGTTTTTCCTGCTCCAACTATCATATAATTGGTTCCTGGGGCCCTGGCTTTAAAACAAATTACTTTTAAAAAGATACATGTGTTCCTCAAAAGGTTACACAGTTACTACATGACCCAGCAATTCCACTCTTAGGTACAGACATGTATGGAAAACATATATGCACACAAAAACTGGTGCATGGCTATTCATAATAGCCCCCAAATTGGATACAACTCAAATGCTCATCAACTGATGAGCAGATAAATACAATATGGTATATTCCTGTAATAGAATATTATTTGGCAATAAAAAGAAATAAAGTACTGATACAGGTGACAACCTGGATGAGCCTTGAAAACATGCTCAGTGAAAGAAGTACTTAACAAAAGGCCATATGTTATATGATTTGATTTATATGAAATGCCCAGAATAGGTAATTCTATTGAGACAGAAAGCAGATTAGTGGTTCCTCAGAGCTGGAGGGGCTGGGGGCAAACAGGGAGTGACTGCTAATGATTGTGGGTATTGTTTTAGGGTGATGAAAATGTTCTAAAAGTGATTGTAGTGATGGCTGCACAATTCTGTGAAGGTACTAAAAACCACTGGATTGTACATTTTAACTGGGTAAGGTATTTGGCATTATATCTCAGTAAAACTGTTAAAAAAGATACACGTTCATTAAGCAAAACTTAGAAAATACATACAGAAGAAACAAATTACCTATGATTCTACTACCCAGAGCTAAGCACTGTTGACATTTCTGCTATACTTTCTTCTTCTCCTTTTTCTGTGTACACACACACACACACACACACACACACACACACACACACACACCCCTAGGGTCATTTTCTATATTCAAGTTTGTAGCCTGTGTATTAGGCTTAGTGATGGTCACAGACATTTTTTCACAGATACTAAGAGCAGGAGTGCCCAGTCAGGCAGGATTCCTGAGTCAGAATCTTGCTTCTGCTCCTGACTTACAGTGAGTCTTCGGCGAACTCCTTAACCTCTCTAAGCCCTCACTTTCCTGAATAGCGAAATGAAAATGATGATACCTACCTTCCATGGACGTCATGAGGATTAAATGTAAAGTTTTAGAATACTATTTTTCTTCATTCACTCCTCAGTGAGGACCAGTTTGTTTCCCTCAGTTGCAAGGCAGTCTGCTCTCACCAGTAGGCAGCCCAGATCAAACTAACTGGAGCAACTGCCCCCACCTCATTTACACTAAAGTGTTCTCTCTTGCTGGGGAGCACACAGCGGAGTGGTGGAGAGCACAGTCTCGGGATGCAAACCGCCAGGGATAAACTGTGATTCTGCCCTTCACTTCAGCAAGTTCCTTAACTCTCTATGACTCCATTTTCTCATCTGTAAATATGTCTAATAACAGTAGTAAGTTCATAGGGGTTTTTGAGGATAAAACGTGTTAATATCTACACAGTCCCTGGTACACTATTAACTATTCTTACAATATTCTTACCCAAGTAGTAGACTATATTCTTATATCAAACTTTTAGTTGTCCAAGCATTTGTTAACTTGCAAAGCCTGTGGTATCTTTCTTCTACAATCTAAGGCACGATGTTACTGGCTCTAAGCTCATAATGGTTGCTCATCCACTAGCCCACAGCACAAAGCAATTTTTTTTTTGGTGACTTGAGTAGTTAAGAATGTTGTTTCCATTAATTTTACTACGTACGTGCCTCCTGGGGGCAGGGCAAGGCAGTTTAGTTAAACCAAACCAAACAAAACATTTTAGGGGTTTATAAATGAGCACTTATTTGCAGTTGTTCTAAATCATCCCAGCCAGATGGGCATGTTTTAAATATTTCCAAGGAAGAGATTACACAAACTCTCTTAGTAACCTGTCTTAATGCTTCCAACCCATATTGAATGAAAGTCTTCTGAACATCTTGTGTCTGGGGCAACTCAACAATTTGTTGTCCAAATTTAAGAGTATTATAATTACTACAGAAACAAAGAGGGGTAATGCTGGGCAAAGTGCTGGGATGTATAGTCACCCCACGAATAGTAATTAGTTATGAGTGCTGTTTTGAGTGCTGGCCACATTATTTTACTTAGTACCCAGCGAAGAACGACTGGTTCTCATGGTCTATGTATCAACCTTATATCCTTAAACTTTTACTTCTTTTGTCAATGCATGGAACAGAAAAAAAAAAAAGAAGCAAAAGTCCAAGCAGGCAAAACTTGAAGAATTTTTTTCCTTGCCCTCTTCCCACTCAGTGATGATGATGATGATGATGATGATACTTAGAGAACACTTAATACATAACAGGCACTCTTGTGAGTGCTTTATGTGTATTACTTTATTTAAGCTTCACGAAAACTTATCTCACTATCCTTGTTTTGCACATGAGGAAATGGGTCACAGAGAGAAGGAGCATCTTGCCCACAGGTATACAGCCAGGATCTGCCCCTGATAGGAGTCCAGAGGCTGGGCTTTGAACCAAGACACTCAGCTCCAGGCCTTCTGCACGACCATGGGACGTCAGAACCTTGTCGTTCAGTGCCCTGATTTGACTGGCTATGGCCAGTTCAGTGGGTGGATTCAGTCTTCTGCTTCCTGAGCTGGGACACAGAAAGGTCTGAGCTAGAGGCTCTGCCATGGAAGGGAAGGGACAGAAGGTCAAATCCAGCCCAATAAAGGAGCTCTTTCCTCGCATTACAATCATCTTACACTAGACTTCGCTGCCCAAGGAAGCAGTGAGTTCTACATGACAAAATGTACTCCAACAGGGGTAGGTGGCTTGCTTCTTGGGGAGGTCTCACAGGGACATGCCATTTACAAACATCTCTTGGGGAGCTTGTGAAATGTAGATTCTCAGGTCATGTCCCAAAAATGATGATTCCCAGGAATCTGCTTTTTTAACAAGTTTCCTGACTCTGACACAGGTAGCCCACGCATCACTGCTGTAAAGGGATTCCTGTTTGGAGTGTGAGGCGAGATGAGGTGGAAGGCAGGGGTGAAGGGATAGAGAAAAGGGCTGACACACATCCCTTCTGAGCTGAACCATATGGTTTGGGTGAACTTTACTCTTTTAGTCTCTCCAATATTAATCTTCTTTTTGGATGTTTATCCTTGGTTTCCTGACAGAGAATGCTTGAGTGACATATGAGGTGAGAGATCTGGGGTGTAATAATACCATGTCATGGAAACACTCATAAAGCCATGACCCTATGGCATATGAATTCTACATGGGGTCTGCACAGGTATTAAATGTTCTGTGGTTGGCTTTTGGAAGCCTGTTCTATCCTGACACCAGGATTTCTAAGCTGGCCTGGAGGGAAGCAGGCCTGCAGCTTCCTGGTGTTTGGAGCAGATGGGGAAAGAGTCTGAAATATTCCTTGTCATCACCTCCAGCTGACAGACCACAGGCAAAGGAGGCAACAGGGAGAAGTCAGACCAGTTGATCTGGGAGAAAAGAGAAATCAGTGGTGATGCCTTGTGAATGTTTCCTCCTTCATGTTCCTCTCCGAATGGATGGGGTGTGTCTATGTGTGTGTGCATGTGCACATGTGCATATGTGTGTGTACCAACTGCATAGCACTTGTCTCTGGCTGGAGACAGTAATAAATCAGGGGCTGCAAAACCACCACTAGCCACCTCCTGCAGGCCCTGTCAAAGAAACAGGCCTTCCCGAGAACAGCTGAACCGGCAGGATCCCCAGTACTGTGGCCCCACCACATGGGATGAAAATCACACATCTGGGATCTAGCATGCCAGATGTGCAAAGGGCTAACACAGAAAAGACACTGCTGGGAAGACCACATCACTTTCAAACACATTAGCAAAGGGTTCAAAAATTTTTATAACCTTAGTCACCATAGTGCTTTAATCGGACTTGAGTAGTAGACTTTCTTCTACCCTGGTTCTTTGTCCTGGGGTGTCAGGAGGGATTCAGAAGGATGTTGAACCCCCTGAGGCAGTGACAGTAAAGATCTAGAAGCTAAATGAATCCTGGTTGGAGTCCTGGGTTTGGAATCAATTCTAGCCGTTACCTGGCAAACGATCCTGAGCAAGTTACTTTAACTCTATGAGGTTACATTTGTTAATCTCCAAACAAACAGGGAAAGGCGTATCTACCTCATTAGGGCTGGTGTGGAGATGAAATGATCTCTGTGAGACACCGCAGAGAAAGTCCCTAGCTCAGGATCTGGCATTAAGCAGGCGCACGGCAGAAAGGGGGAGATGAGCACCCTCCGCTGCTCCACGGAGGATGGGTAGAAAAAGGGAAATTATTTTCTGCTCAGTCAAGCCCCAGAAGGTCTGTGAGGGCAGAGCAGGTGCCTGATTGTCCTGTGTGGTTCTCACATTCCTGGGGCTGCTGGGAGAAGAGCTGCCTTGTTATCTGCTCTACAACACTGACCCTGGTTGCTTCTCCTTCCCTCGGGCCCAACTGCTCCCTTTCCATCCCTTGAGGTTCTCATACATATCCTTCCTTTTGGGGCTCCAGGATCTTTCCTCTCATCTCCACCCCTACAGTCTAGCCACATTAGGATATCTTTCTGTGGAGCAGCAGGGAGGACATGGGACTCGAAGATTAATGAGAATTATTCAAGGTTCCTACCCACTTAGGAAAGACAAGAGAGTTCCTGAGAGCCAGAGCCTCCATTCTCATTGTGTTCGTGAGTTTTAAATTAAAAATAGGTCAGATTATTGCTAATGGGTATGGATGGAGTTTCTTTTGGGGGCAATGAAAATGTTCTAAAATTAAAGAGTGGTAACGTTTGCACAACTCTGGGAATACGTTAAAAACCACTGAATTGTATACTTAAAAGGGTGAATTTTATGGTGAGTTATATCTCAATAAAGCTGTTATAAATAAAATAAGTCAGACTATCTAGTGAGCTTTCCATTCTTCTGTCCTTCTCTAGTTTTAATTGAAATATAAATTATAATTTAATTATAAATTTAAATTACACATTTAAATTATAAAGTATAAATTTAATTAAACTATAAAGAGCCATAGCATATCACATAGCATTTTGAACCAAGATGAGACACTACCTTTATTCCTGCAGATCTACATTCCTTCACATTCTCTCTCCTCCTCCTCAAATACCATTGTACCATCAAAATTCAATTAATCTTTCCAGATTTATCCATGAAGTCTTTCCTGTCTCCATCAGCAAGTGTCCTCTCTCTAATCACTTATCAAGCCTGTGCTTTGTTACAGCTGTCTGTTCTGCATGGCACCAGGCTTCAAGGTGTGGAGATGAGGGGATAAAGGCGGATATTAACAGGACTACACAGGGGACCTCATCCACCCAGGAGTCTTTCCCATGCATCTCTTCCAGGATAGCTGCCCAGTCTCTGACTCAGACCAGGGCTGGTGCCCAGGAGACCTTCCTGCCTCATGGATCCTCCTCCTCCACTAACCCCCAAAGAGCTCTGCAAAAGAAACTTCCTGATAACACCATTTCTGTTTACTTTCCTCTCCTAATTAAGGACCTAACATGATCCCAATTGCTTTCTGAGTCCACCTAAGTGCTAAGAGGTCCCCTCGGGACCAGCTGTTTTATCTCCTCACTGGCATCTCCCGCCACTTCTCAACACGCCCACTTGCTGTCTCTGCAAGGGTCCTTCCCGGCAGATGGAATCCTTGGTCCTCACCACCTCCCAAAGCCAGATCTGAACATTCCTTATCCTTGAAGGAATTCTTCCTCTAAGTAGCCTTATTCCACACTTACCTGATCTTTCTTTGTTCAGCTTATGGTCCATGATTTTGCTCTCACTGGTAATATCTACATGGCATGGCTTCCATTGCTTTTATGGCCTCACCACATAGTTTGATACACTGTACCCAGTAGGTACTCAAATGAATGTCTGCTAATGTGAATTTTCTTCTTCTTCTTTTTTAAGATTTTATTTATTTATTTGAGAGAGGGAATGAGGGGAGGAGCAGAGGGAGAGGGACAAGCAGATGCCGAGCTAAGTGTGGAACCCGACACGGGGCTCCATCTCATGACCCCGAGATCATGACCTGAGCTGAAATCAAGAGTAGGACACTTAACCAACTGAGCCACCCAGGCGCCCCTGTTTTGTTTTTAATAATAAACTGTCAATTAAGTAATTAATTAACTCTTAATTGTCTTTGGGTTAGGCACTGGGGAACTCTCTTCCCCCCCACCCCACCGGACCTAGCCAGTAGGATAGGAGAATCAGCAGTTGGTGGTGACCTGGCGGTTGGATTCATTGTTTTGTCTGCTCAACCCTGATCTACTGATCCCCTTAACTTTTCATGTAATGCAGAGCCATCAGATGGTTACCACAGAAGCAGCCCTTTGTACAATGTGACCTTTTGGCCACAGATAGGGGCAAGGGTCTAGGGTGGACCGCTAAATGGGATGGGTCAACTGGAGCCCCTTCTTTCAAACTGCACCTTGTATCATCTGACTCTAAGTTTGAGGCTTGAAATAAATGCTGTCCAATTTAGAAAATATTATTCTTTCCCAGATTCTGTTTTCAGCTGTATAGTGTTAATTATTGCATGTTTAAAGTTCTTAGTACTGTACAGTGTAAAACCTCAAGAGTATAAATCTAATGAAATATGCTTGCATATGTGGTGGCCTCGCTGAGGGCAGTGGGACTGTATAACTTTCTTTTTAAAATATAATTCAGACAAATAAAAGCATTAAGTTATACTAGTGAGATGGAAGATTTATTATCTAAACTTGGAAAAGTCAGGAAATTCCAGAGTCAGATTCCAGGAGAGATATTTCTAGAAAAGAAAGTAGTAAAGACCTAATGCATATCAGTGCTTGGTTCATTTGCTGCCTGGTACAATAATCCTGTGGATTAAGCATGGAGATCATGTTGCACAGACTCAAGCCCTGTACCTTGCACAAAAGAGACCAATATTTAATGAATGATCGTTGAATAGGTTTCAAAGGAGTAAAATAATTTCACATTTTTATAAGCATTTATCCTGAGAGAACTAAGAAAACTACATTATCTCTGTTACAAAGGGAGAAATGGAGGAAGAGAAAAACGTGGTAACTGACTTGTGTCCCCTAACATGTCCATAGTAAACTTAGGAATGAATTCAAGATTTACTTACTCCAGAAATTAGACTCCAATTTTGAAGTTACAATAGGCATGGACTACTGACTTACTTCATGAGATGAAGAAACTGCAAGCAGAATCGAGGACATTCAGGGGCGCCTAGGTGGTGCAGGGGGTTAAGCATCTGACTCTTGATTTTGGCTCAGGTCGTGACTCAGGGTCCTGAGATCAAGCCCCAAGTCAGGCCCCCATGCTCAGCTGGGAGTCTGCTTAAGACTCTCTCTCCCTCCCTCCCTCCCAATCTCTCTCTCTCTCTCTCTCGCTCTCTCTCCCTCTGCCCATCCTTCCTCCCCCGTGTGCTCTCTCATTCTCTCTCTCAGATAAACAAATCTTTAAAAAAAAAAAGAACCGAGGACATTCAGAGATGCCTCCAAAATAAAGTTCCATAAAATCTCCCACAAAATAATAGCTAGGCAACGGAGGGTCTTCAGGTGTACCTGATTCATTTCAGGGATTGGCAATTAGGCCAGGCTTATAGTCATAGCTGTCCATCTCACAAGGACTTGGGCCTGTCTACTCTGGACTCCAAGTCCTAGAGTTCTAATCCAGAGGAAGAGAAGTCCTCTATTCCTTTTCTGTTCTCACCTGGCCTTACTTCTAATTTCAAAACCAACTGCTTTCCAAATATAGTATCTCCCTTCCACTGAGGCAAGATGCTGTAGTTGATTTATTTTTTGTCTAGAGATAGCATCTGTGTGTTCCAGAGGTCAGTTTTATTTGTTACATATAACCATATCTCAATGTGCCTCTTTCTGCTTTGGCCACTACTCTAATTTTCTCTCCTTCTTAATCGGATCCACACATGCTTATGTGCATTAGGGATGGCTGAGGTTGCGTTTCTTCCTTCTGAAGGTACTTCGTTGACTATCATACCTGTCATTTGCATCCTGCCAAGTGTATCCTCCCCATCTCTCCACTTTTCTGCTTTCTCAAGAATGAATTCACCTCCCATGACTAATGTACTCCGTAAGCAGCCTTCATGCTGGTTCCACAGGTTTTTAATTTCCTAACATTTCCCTGTAGACTCTTCCTAACATCCTCTTTAAAAAGAAAGTCCCCTTCTTGGAGCTAGTTGGAGGCTCCCCATGGCTTCCTGTGTAAACCCCCCACAGGAACTCAGATGCCTTCGGTGGTACATGGCCACACTCAGGCAAGATATACACAGATAAAGTAGAAAGTTCCAAGAATGTGTTTGTACTCACTGCACTAGGAACCAACTGTGCGCTAATCACCCTGCTTGGGGTGGCAAACGCGATAGAGATTAAGTGACTAAGGCCTCTGACTTCAAAGAGCCCTCAGGTCCTTGAGAATCCTCAAGGCTAAAATACATAGAAGACAACATGATGTAGTAGAAAGAACATTGACTTTGGGGCAGCAGATCTGCATGACCTTGGGCCAGTTACTTAAGTTTAAGGTCATGGCTGAAATCTAACAAAACTTTAACTGCTGAAGAGAATAGGCTTGTCACAGAGTATGCCACCTGTGTAGATGAGGAGCTGAGGTTAAAAACCACCAGCACTATTCGGTAGCCCCTGGAGGCTGCTTCTAATTTAATTAGTCCCGATGAAGCATACCTAATGAGATGACTACTATATTTCTTTCTCTTTTATACAGCTTTATTGAGATAGGATGTGATAATATGTACCATACAATTAATCGACTAACGTGTACAATTCAATGGCTTTTAGTATACTCACAGGGTTGTGCATCCATCACCACAATCAATTTTAGAATATTTTTTAAAAAGAAAGCCTGTACCCCTCAGCCATCACTCCTCAACACTGCTCTCCCCCCACCCCTGTCTCCAGCCCGGGAAACCACTAATCTACTTTCTGTCTCTATGGATTTGCCTATTTAGGGATATTTCATATAAATGGAATCATACAATATGTGGTCCTTTGGGACTGGCTTCTTTCATTTGGTACTACTATGTTTCCTGAAGACAGAGGCACCTTAATGTTTGTCAAAAGGGGAGTTGCTAAATAAAGCAGAATGCAGCCATACTGTGGATTATAACAGCACTTTAAAAAACTTAGGTAAACTGGGGTGCCTGGCTGGCTCAGTTGGTTAAGCATCTGCTCAGGTTAGGATTCCAGCGTCCTGGGATTGAGCCCCGCGCTGTCCCACCGGCTCTCTGCTCAGCGGGAGTCTGCTTCTTCCTCTCCCTCTGCCACCCTCCCCACCCCCGCCATAGAAATTAAGTGACTAAGGCCTCTGACCTCAAAGAGCCCTCAGGTCCTTGAGAATCCTCAAGGCTAAAATACATAGAAGACAACATGATGTAGTAGAAAGAACATTGACTTTGGGGCAATGTTCTCTCCCACTCTCTTTCTCTCTCTCAAATAAATAAAATCTTTTAAAAACTTAGGTAAATCTACATATGTTAATAAAGGTCTCCAATATATGCATACAAATATAAAGTCTAGAAGAAGGCACATTAAAATGATAAAAGAACAGACCTCAGGGAGGGGGAGAGAAGAAGAAGACTGTGGATGGAATACAAAGATGACTCTCCTTATTTGGAATATATTAACTTTTTCAAGGATAATTTATTCATGTATTACTTTAAAATTAAAAATTAATTAAAAAGAGAACATTAGACTCCGGGTTTCTGATTCCACATGTAAGGTGCGTGGAAGTAGGCTCTCTGTCCCAAGTCTCTCTGTAAGAGAGGGGGGATGTGGCGCAAACCACTGCCCTCAAGATTGGAGACAGGTGAATGTGACCCTAACAGGAGCAGAGACTTGGGAGCAGAAACTATTGTGGGAGCAAGTGCCCTCTAGGGAAACCTGAACTGTAATTGACTCTGAGAGTTAAAAACTCCAGGGGGACCCAGTCATAGAGGGGCCCCACCATACTGTGAGAGTCACCTCCTGGAGCTCGGTCAGGTTCCCACCGGAAATATCAGAGAAAAATCTCCTCGGGCTTTTGGCAGGGGAAGGGGAGAAGGAACCATTTTAAAATACAACAGAGCACTGTTCTTCTTAAGGCCTGCCCTCAGAGAAAACCAGTTAGCCAGAGTCTAACCTGCGGGGATTTTATCGGAGCCTAACTGACTCGGGGAAGGATTCCAACTCCAGCCCACTCTAGCCATCCTGTCTCATTTAAAAGGGTTAAGAAAGAAAAAAAAAAGGAGATGGGTTAAGCATCTGACTCTTGATTTTGGCTCATTCTAGCCATCCTGTCTCATTTAAAAGGGTTAAAAAAAAAAAAGGAGATGGGGCGCCTGGGTGACTCACTTAAGCGTCTGCCTCCGGCTCAGGTCGTGATCCCGGGGTCCTGGCATCTAGTCCCGCATCAGGCTCCCTGCTCCGTGGAGACTCTGCTTCCTCCTCTGCCCCTCCCCCCTGCTTGTGGTAGGGCTCTCTCTCTCTCTCTTTCTTGCAAAAATTAATAAATAAAATCTTTAAAAAAAGGAGAAAAATATTTGTGAGATTCATAGTCCAGAGGCACCGACTCACTGAGACCTAAGCACGGGACCGTAGAATGCTCCCCTCCCCCACCACCTCACCAAAGTCCTATTTATAGCAGGTCTTTTCTGCCCAGCATATCATGTCCAGCTAGCAAGAAAAAATTACAAGACATACCTATAATAAAATAAGCACCATCTGAAGAGGCAGAGCAAGCATCAGAACCACACATGGCAGGGACATTGGAATCATTAGGCTGGAAATTTAAAACAACTAGGATTAACATACAAAGGGCTATAATGGATAAAATAGCCAGCGTGCAAGAACAGATAGACAGCAGAGCAAGGGAAGTCCTAAGAAAGAAGCAAAAAGAAATGCTAGAGATAACAACTGCAACAGAGATGAAGAACAACGCTGATGGCCTTATTAGCAGCCTGGACACAGCTGAGGATAAAAGCCTCTGAGCTAGAGGATATCGCGAGAGAATCTGTAGGGGCCACTTTCAGGCAACAGGCTTCGGCACTGGCAGCCTGAGTGAGGTGGAAGGGCCGCAGTGACCACCGGGCTGACTGCACACAGGCCCATTAGGTGGCCCACCTCAAAACAGCCATAAGCCCTAGCTGACCAATGGGCTACTTACAACCAGACACAGGTTCCAAAAAAGGGAAATTCCATAGGTTCCTGTACCTCCTCATTCCCTCCCTTAACTACAGCACCCCCATCACTGCCTCCTGGCAGACAGTCTAGCCTCTCCTTTGCTGTCCTGCCCTCCGCTCCCTTGTGGTGTATTCAATAAACTTCCATCTCCTTTGTTCTGCCTCGGGTGAATTCTTTCACTGCCGGCCTCCGCCTGATTGGGTCACCCCACAGAATCCTTGAAAAGCGGAAACCAAAGAGAACAAAGACTGAAAAAGAGAAGATCAGAAATAAGAGAGAGAGAAGCAGGCTTTCCTTGCAAAGCCCCCAGAAAGGAAGCTGGACAGGAAGTCCCAGGTGCCCTGAGAGCCCCCAAAGAACCTGGGACCATTCAGATATCACAGACCCCTCCAGTTGACCCGATGTGCAAACAATTTGTTGGATAAAGCTGAGGTACGGAGCAAAGCCCAGGGAGGAGTGAGCCCCTTTGTGTCCTGGAATCACGGAAAAGGTCTACGTCAACCATAGGATAATCCCAGACTGTGCTCAGTTTCCTACTAATTCAAAGAGAAGTGGCAGACTCGGGACTGTGGGCACCGAGAAAGACTGTCAGGACCCAGGATATAGAAGGGAGCCAGGAACTACATTACCCAGGATGGTTACACAACGAGCAAGATTAAATTTCTAGAAACTTGGGAACTACCCTAACTTGAGTAGTCTCCATAGAGATTAGTGTCTACACAGAGAAGAGTGGAGTAGCTCCTGAAACAAGAGAAAAGGGAACTTTCACTCCTTTCCTTTTTTTTTTTTTTTTTTTAACTATTTTCTGAGATAATAGGGAAGAGAAACTGGGCAAACGAAATCTATAGCTAATCATTACAGGGGATGATCCCTAACGGAACAGGCTTGGGCAGCCTTGAAAAGGAAAAGGCATCAGATAGGGTCTTGAGTTTAAGCAGCTAATCGTGCATTATGAGAAGAATTTAGGTTTATTTTTTTTTTTAAGATTTTATTTATTCATGAGAGACAGAGGGAGAGAGAGAAGCAGAGGGAGAAGCAGGCTCCCAAGGAGCAGGGAGCCTGATGCGGGACTCGATCCCAGGACCCTGGGATCATGACCTGAGCCGAAGGCAGACGCTTAACCATCTGAGCCACCCAGGCGCCCTAGGTTTATTTTCAATAGACTGTGTTGTTGCTTAAGACCTAAGTGTAACTGAATTTGTACATATGATAATAACAACCTTAAAAGGGATGTCTGCCATCTACCTACCTAGGGATAGGCACCAGGTCACCCACACAGCCGTGGAGGTCCATGATAGATCTTAGGTAGAAGAGAGCAGAACCGGAGTGTCATAAAAACAGAGATGAGATAGAATTCATCTATTCTGACTGACGCCCAAATAGGTAAAGTCACTTGCCTGAAGCCCAGGGGTGAATTTGTAGTGGCAAGAGTCATAGCAACATTGATGAAAAAATAGTTAACATTTATGAAGTGCTTATTACGTGTCAAGCACTATGCTAAGCATTTCATATTCATTATTTCCTATTAATCCTCACAACAGCTTTTTGATGTAGATGTTGCCATTTATCCCCATTTTACAGATAAAGAAATAGTAGCTCAACGAGATTAACTAATTTGCTTAATGTCATACAGCTAGTAAGAGACTAGAAAGACACCTCATGTTTTCTGATTCTAGGATGATATTATTACCATGATGCAAATTCTTGACTTTCTTGCCTTAGGCGTCCTCCGACCACAGAAATCTTTAATTCCCTAGAGCTTCCAAACTGAAGATAGGCTTCTTAATCCTTTCTTGTCATTTTTAATTGTATATTTGAGCTAAATTCATCTGATAAAGATAAGAGGTTATTCCAGGAAATAATTATCTGCTAGAATTTTGTCCATTCTGTGTGAACCTCCAATTGACACGATGACACTTATAACCCAGGAGTTTCTTGTCACTGTTTCAAAACTGAAATGGACTCCTGAGTTTCTAAGTGGAGTGAAAGCTCTGCTTTACTTTTTACTGGAAGAAATATATGTAAAGGTCAAAAATGAGTTCAGAAATAATTTGAATATTATCTATTAAGCTACAAAGTGGCCATCTTATGATCAGAGATAATAAGAGTAGGTTAAAACAATCAAAGGTGTCATAGAAGAGCACAGATCACCAGGGAAACAATAAAAATTCTGGCATCTGAGAAGGTGGATTACATCTACCAAAGGGAATAGTGGAGGCTGGGGGGAGGGGGGAGGCTCAAGTGTCTGAAGACCACTCACCCACAGAACGAGCCAACTGAAGACCACAGAGACATAAAAAGCTACTCAATTTGGTTGAGTATTCTTCTTTCGTGAGGAACATGAAATGTTCAACTCATCTGCTTTTTCAATTATGAACAGGAAACATAAAACTATAGTCAATAAATACACCAAAAATTGTAATACAAACTACTCCAGACCCATGTTACAGCCAGTGAAAGAGGAAAAGGAGAAGCCAAGAGGGAGGGAGGGCAAGGGCGAGAATAGAGGCCGCTCAGCAGGGTCCCGGCCACCTCCGCATCTGTCTCTGGCTGCTCCCTCTCACAGAGTGCCCTCCTCAGGACTACCCTATTTCTCTGTTTCTTTGCTGCCTGAACTTCCCAGGCATTCCCTCTGCTCCCCCTTTCTTCCCACCCCCACGCCCCCTCACTGCTCTGAGGAAACTTGGAGAAGATTGTCGATGACCTCTTCTCTCACGCAGCCCTTGTTCCCTACGGCCTTCCTCCAGAACTTTCAGTCGCTAGTCAGCCTTTCCTTCTTTCTTCTTTTTTAAAAATTACCAAAGTAATACCTCTACCTCTGAAGTCAATAATACATCTTATGTTAGTTAATTGAATTTAAATTTAAAAAAATAAAGACTGGATTAAGCCTTTTCTTCCAAAGGAAAAAAAAATATATTCACATAGTCAAAAAACCTACCAAAGGCTTATAATGAAGAGCGTCACCTCTCCCAACAAATATACTATTTCTTAATTATCAATTTTAGAAAAAAGTCCTGATTTTTTGATATGAAAGATGGGGATTTAGCTCCTTAAAAGCCCCCACTTTCTATTCCTCCTTTTCTTCTCCCAACAGGACTAAATTACATTCTTGCTTCCTCTACTGTCCACCTCTGCAATTTCAAATAACATGTTTAAACCTATGATTCTTTTGTTAAGCGACCACACACAGTTATCTACTGATACTCCACTGAAAAAGGAAACCAGCTTCTTGTCTTTATTATTTTACTGTCTTCATCAACCTGACTTTACTATTCTGGGAAGCTCTTGCCCCAGGAAGATGCAGCTTGAAAATAAGTTTATTGTTTGTTTCAGGAACTTTCTGAAATGAACTTCTGACTGCTCAAGTTTTCAATAGATAGTATCCAATGGTTGTCTACTCTAACTCATGAAACCCTCACCTCAAAACCCTTCCTTTCCTGTGCCCACCAATCTTAAACTATATTGTCATGATACTTACCCAATCCTAATCAAGCCCAAACACTGAAAGACCTATTTTAAGCCACATCTCAAAAAAAAAAAAAAAAAAAAAAAAAAAAGCCTCCTAGATAGCCCTTCTTTGTCTTTGCTCTTCTGAGAACTTCAATTACTCTTACTGTTTTGTGTGTGGGACTGTGATTCTGGGAGAGATCTCCACACCAAACCTTCTGTCCCATGGGAACTGGAAACTTTTAATGGAGCTGGCCAGCCATTTGGATGGGACCCAAGTCGGGAGGTGCACAGTTACACGTTTAGCCATTTCCACAGCCTCTCATGGGTATGACCCAGTCTAATGATTCAAACTTCCAGGCCATACTCCTCCTTATATGTAGTCATACAAAGTCCAAATTCATGAACTTACTTTCTAAGGGAAAAATGAAGGGGGGGATATTGGAGGGGGAGATGAACCATGAGAGACTATGGACTCTGAGAAACAAACCGAGGGTTCTAGAGGGGAGGGGGGTGGGGGGATGGGTTAGCCTGGTGATGGGTATTAAAGAGGGCACGTATTGAATGGACACTGGATGTTATACACAAACAATGAATCATGGAACACCACATCAAAAACTAATGATGTGGGCGCCTGGGTGGCTCAGTTGGTTAAACGACTGCCTTCAGCTCAGGTCATGATCCTGGAGTCCCGGGATCGAGTCCCGCATCAGGCTCCCTGCTCAGCGAGGAACCTGCTTCTCCCTCTGGCCCTCCCCCCTCTCATATGCTCTCTCTCTCTCTCTCTCTCTCTCTCATTCTCACTCTCTCAAAATAAATAAATAAATCTTTAAAAAAAACCAAAAACTAATGATGTAATGTATGGTGATTAACATAACATAATAAAATAAAATTAAAAAAAAAAACAGGGGCCAGCCTCATAATATAAAAAAATAAAAATAAATGGCATAATTTCACTAAGGATAATTTAGAATTATGGAATTTTTCACATAGAAAAAAATGCTCATCTGAGAAATACCTTAGAATGAAAAGCTTGTAAATATCAAATGGTCACCATTTTTTGATTGGCATGAAGAAGCATCCAAAAGAAATTTAAATTCCAAAATCATTTCCTTAAGAGATTCCTCGGCCAAGGAAAAGGAAACATGTGAAACACTTAAAACTTTCTTTTAGATACCCCCACAACTCATGACTTGAAACAAATGGCCCTCATCTTATTCTACCTCTTCCCTCATCCTATGCTCTTCCATGTCCCTCTGCTTCTCTCTCTTCTTCACCCTCTCCCCTTCTCTCCTGACTGGCCAGACATGCTCAAAGCTCCATTACCCCTAAAAGTTAAACCCCTTTCAGGACAGGGAAATCCTCTGGCTTTTGATTCCTGGTCTTGATCTGAGCTGAGAGAATTCATTGAAAAAAGACCTTCCAAGAGACTGAAATTTACAGAGGAATTTAATGTGTATGTATAGTTCAGCACTCCCAGATCTACACTGATTCATTCATATGTTAGTGGGAACCTCAGATGCAAAAATTCAGATGGAGAGAGTAGAATGAGAAGACACCGAGGATGACTTAAAAGACCCAGAATTACATCAGAAGCTCCAATTCAGTCTTGTAAGTAAAGAAAGGATGAGTCCATCTGAGACTTGATGGATAAGCTCTTTAACAGGTTCAGACAGCATTCAGGGTAGCTCCTGAAGCAGAGGTGACTCTCGCTCTCTTCTCACTTTTGTGAACGGCTTTTAACCCGAAATAGCAGATTTAATATGCAAGCAAAATCTGAAATGGGAATGCGTCCTATTGCCAGACCATTAATACCTCACTGTATATTTTCAAAGAATCTTAGAACAAAAATAGAATAAAATTAGCTATAGTAGTAGTCTCTATTACTGTGGTAGGCAATATACTCAGCTTTGCCATATCAATAGTTTAATTTTCTGTTTTTCTGCCACATTAACAGGTTATTACTCCACTTTGTAAAATAAGGTCATTAATTTCCTGTCTTTCCCTCCACCTCTCCTCTCATCTTCCACCTCCCAACTTCTTTTTTTTTTTTAAGATTTTATTTTTTTATTTGAGAGAGAGAATGAGGGACAGGGAGCATGAGGGGGGGAGGGTCAGAGGGTGAAGCAGACTCCCCGCTGAGCAGGGACCCTGACATGGGGCTCGATCCTGGGACTCCAGGATCATGACCTGAGCCGAAGGCAGTTGCTTAACCAACTGAGCCACTCAGGCGCCCCACCACCTCCCAACTTCTATCAGCTGTACCTTTACTTTTATAATTTTCAAGGCTTTGATAATATTTATGGACTATTCTATAACCATGGTTATTTTCCATTATTTGTCTAAAGGTATATTCTAAATATTGAAAACCACCACTGAAAGTCATACCAGCTTTTAGTTTGCTCATATTTGAATCACTACTTTCTTGTTTAATTCTCTCCTCTCTCCCTGCTCTTCCTCTCCACCTCAGAGTGTCTGAAAGGCCTTTCTGTTATTCTTGAACTCTGCTGCTTTGTCATGTTTCAGTTTTTTTCCCTAAAATCTCCAGTATACTGCCTGCTTCATCAAATTGCCATTTTCTCCCCAGAAACCCTCCCCTCTGGGAGTCCTCCATCTTCCTGCCTCAATCTAGACTTTTGGCTAATCTGTAGATTTGCTACCCAGCTGGTGCTTTGTGGACTTTCACATCTGAAAATTCCTCTATTTTGTCCTCATATTTGATTCAAAGTTAGATGAGGTACAGATTTCTGAGTTAAAAACTTATCTTTTCTTAGAACTTTGAAGGAATTGCTCTATTGAATTTTGACCTTGTGTGTTGTTGGCGAGAAATCTGATGGCATCTAAGCCTTGTTCCCTTTTCCCTTGGGAAGATTTTAATATTTTCTTCTGATTCTTGGTTTATGAAAATTTTAAGTGATGTGTATAGATGTAGATGATCTTTCTTTCTTTCTGTGAATTTTCTAGGCCTTTAAAATGTCCAGACTTTTACTTCTCTTCCGTTTGGGGACATATTCACTTCTAGGATATTTTCTTATATTATTTCCTTGACCACTTCCTCTCTTCCATTTGCTTTGTTCTCTGTTACTGGAACCCTACTCATGAAACTGGGGCCTTCTAGTTCTCTCCACTTCATAAGTCTTATCTCATTTTTCTGTCTCTTTGTTTTACTTTCTGCTCCATATATGGGGACTCTTCCCTACTTCATTTTCTATTGTTGTTGTTATTATTATTGTTATTATTATTTGGGAAATTATATTTTTAGTTTCCAAGATGTCTTTATTTTTTGTTTCCCTTTTTAGTATATAAGATAGCATGCTGTCCCAATTTTTGAATATTATACACTAGAGGTCCTCTTAGCTGACTTCCATCAAGCAACTTACTGGATTAACAGATACTTTCCAGTCCCTATGAGAAGCACAATAATTCATGGCATGCTCATGGCTATTAGGCCACTCACAGGTATGCCCACATTCCTACTTCCATCAGCTGAGTTGGGTATCTATCAAGAAGAGTTGTGGTTTTCTCCCCAAATTTAGTAATGCCAATGGTGGTTGATTTTCATATGGATATAATTTATGATGCAAATTAATAAAATATGAAGAGAGTTGTCATTTCCATGAACACCAAATTGAATGTTTTGGAAAGACTTGGTATAGGAGAGGCCCACCAAAAAGAAAATTGCTGACAATTTAGGTGAGGACAAAAACAGGGGAACATATCATAAATTGAATAAGGATTCTAGTATCTTTTTTTCCTCAAGTATTTTTAATATCTGGCTCTGCTTTAAAAAAAGGAAATTGGAAAAAGTCAAAAGGAGTTATGTACATTTTGGATTAGTAAATTTTGTATTCTTTTTTCGGTTATATAAGTACTGAGACTACAAGATAAGGGACAAACCTTATGACCTGCCATTTTGAAGGAAACTCCAAAATATTTTGAGACTTCAAATTTTTTAATCCCTAAGGTTCCAAATATATTGACTATATGGCTTTTAAAAAAGATCTTGAATTCAATCTTAGTATTCAAATATATACTTCATGTTATTTTGGTTCTATAATATTTTCACTCATAAATAAATAATTAATTTTATATAGCAACAAATATTATGCCTTAAAATGATACACTATCTATTAAGTCCAAGTGGTTAAAAAAATCAATTGAATTAACCATGTGAAACTAACCCAATGAAGCATTAACTAGAATAGAAGTGTTAAGTTTCTGACCTCTAGACCTGAGGTGTTTCTGCTACAACCTGAATGAAACTGGAATTGAAGTCAGAAGAATCAATTCCAGAATCATTTTAGCCATGTGGCATTAGGCAAGTCAAAACCTTTCTGAAACTTAGTTTCTTCATCTGAAAAATGGGGACAAATATCAAATGCTTACATGTCTGAAAGGATTTTTGAGAGTAAGAAAAAAACTTATTTAAAAAAATTTTAATTTTGAAGTTACTAGAGACTCTTAGGAAGTTGCAGAGATAGTACAGATGTCTCCTGTACCCTTAGCCAGTTTCCCCTAGTGATTACATTTTAACATAACTACAGTAAAATATCAAAACAAGGAATCTGACATAGGTATGATATGTGTGTGGCTATATGCCACTTTATCCCATGTGTACATCTATGTACCACCACCACAATCAAGATATAAAGCTATTCCACCACAGAGGTCTCCAATATGCTCCCCCCTTATAGTCATTCTCACATCTCCCCCTCCCATTCTCTAATCCCTGGCAACAAATCTGTTCTCCATCTCTATAATTTTGTTATTTCAGGAATGTCGTACAAATGAATCATACATTACTTGACTTTTTGATATTGGCTTTTTCACCTAGCATACTGCCTTTGAAATCCATTCGAGTTGTTGGATGTGTCCACAGTTCACTTTTTATTGCTAAGTAGTATTCCATGGTACGGATGTACCACAGACTAACCATTTACTATTAAGAGACCTTTTGTTTGTTAACACACTGTTAACTATTACTAATAAAGCTGCTAGGAACAATAGTGTTTTTATGTGAACGTAAGTTTTCATTTCTCTGGAATAAATGCCTAGGAGTACGATTGCTGGGTTATGTGGTAAGTGTGTATTTAGTTTTTAGGAAACTACCGAACGTTTTTCCAGAGTGGCTGTACCATTCCACAGCAATGTGTGACAGGTCAAGTTTCTCTGCATCGTCATCAGCAGTACAAAGCACTTGAAACTAAAAAGTAGACAAATCTGAGGTGGGTTGTTGTTATTGCCAGAACTACAGAAATGCCAATTCTTTCTCTTCAAAGCTCCTGAAACTTCTATGTATTGGGCCCATTCTCTTAGGCTGACCAACAGGAAAAAGAGAAAGACAGGAGACAGTGTTGTTATGTTGAAGCCAAGTGGATAACGAGATGACATGTCCTGCTGAGTAGAGTTGGGAAGTGGGAGGGAGAGAAGAGTGTACAAGTCAAATCCTGACTGTTGGTCTGATAGACAGGGTTACCTTAAATCATTCACATTGGATTCCATTTACAGCTCTCAGACTCCCAGCCATGATAAAAGCATTATAATCTCAGGAGGGGGCAGAATAGCTAGACCAACTTTTTTTTTCATTAGATATGAATAGGAAGGCATGAAGAAAAGAATTTAGGTGATATTTTCCATTACGGTGTGTCCTACTTAAATTAACTCAGTACCAGCCTAGAAGTAAAATATTTGTCATGGTAGATCCCCATGCTAGGCTATTTTAGCATCCTAGGTCAAAGAGATTTATAGGTTAAACATATCAGATTAATCTAGAAAATAAAATGTTAATAAAATACAGGGACTCAAAAGTTGGGGACTAGAATCATCTGGAGGCATTTTTACTCACATATAAGGTGGCTGATGTTGGCTGCTGTTTGGGACCTCAGATGGGCTATTGGTTAGAACACTTACGTGGGGCTTCTCTGCACGTCTCTCTGTGTAGGCTAGTTTGGGCTTCCTCACAGCATGGAAGCTGGGATGTAAGAGTAAGGTGTCTTGAGAGAACATGACAGAGTGCTTCTATTTTAAAGACTAGTCTTAGAAATCATGTAGCATGTCCTCCTGAACTCTATTTGTGGAGGCTATCACAGTGGCATGCCCAGATTCAAGGAGAGGGAACACAGAGCCTTCCCTTCTAAGGGGAAGTCACAAAGTCACAACCTAAGAAGAACGCGTGGGATGGGAGATTTTGCTGTGGTAGTTTGGAAAAAAATAAGGTGCAAGCATACTTCCAGGTTTTGGATTGAGTGAATTTTTGTTGTTCTAAGACCGTGTAGGAACAGCTCTGTTTTTGAGAAGCAGCTCTCCTTTTCTCAACTGTCTAATTTTGCTGTGGTTGGAAACTTCAGGGGCTAGGGAATGTAGCCCTTGGATGTGCTTTCTGGTGCTTCTTCAATGAGACTGAGCATGCCCCTCACCCTGAGACAGCTTTCTGAGGAAAAGACATGCCCTGGTTGGCTATTGGCTCTCAAGGGAATCAGCCAGGGTAAGCAGGTTTTGCAAACCAAGTTACGGACTGTTAGAATTAACAGGACCTCTCAAACCTGAAAGATGAAGCTGAGGAAAAGTTATAAAGTACTGCTTGTCCAAAATTTACTGTTATGTAGAGCTAAGCAGAAAGAAAAGGAGATTTTAGGGTTAGAATTCAAATGTGTGCATATCGTACTTAAGTTAACTTGACAACCAGTTCTAAAAAGCAATTCATGATTGTAAGCGGTCAATAATCCTGGAATTTCCCATTAATTGAATGTTGTACATATGAAGTGCTCAATAAAATACTGAGAATGAATGAGTTTTAAATTACCTTAATTTAAAGCTGAGGAACTTGAGAAGAACAAAGTAAATCACATCTTGGGCTCTGACTGTAGGGTGTCTTCCCTCGGCTCCACCCTGCCTCCCACCCCACCTATGTGAATCACTTCCCTGGAGAAATCCTGAAGCCCTTCAAACTCAGTTGGATGTCACCTCCCATAGAGAGTTTCTCTCTGCCCATACAGAGCAAACTGCCCCTTCCTTGGTGCTCCTGTAGCTCCCTGTGCATTTTTACTTTATGGTACTAACCACACTAATTATACTAAGTTGCTTAGGTGTCTGTCTTTGCCACCACACTGAGAGATCTTTGAGGGCAGAAATGAGAGTTTATCCATCTTTGTAATCCACTCCTTAGCACAGTGCTTGGAATATAAGAGAAACTGAATGAAAAACAAGAAAAAAAGGGGGTAAGGAAGTCAGAAAGGCAGGCAGGCAGGAAGAAAAGACAATGAATGGATAGCTTGATGGGATATTTCAGTTTTTCAAAGAAATGTCAGATCTCTAACATAGGAGGAAATTATATAAGATGTCTCTAGAATTCCTAATGATTCAGATTATAGGATCAATTGGTCTTGTTTTCCTTGCACATATTTCTCGTATACTTCATACCACCTTTCTATCGGAACAGAGGTGAACTCAGACAATATGCCATTACAAGTTGTAGCTTCAAATGCTTTCATAGAGTACTGTTATAAATATTGCTTGTTATTATTCATCTTTTCGTGTCCTATTTTTTTATGTTAAAATATTTTCAATACTTAAAAACAAAATGTGTGTTGGATGCCCCAGGAGCTCACCATCTGGTTTTAAGTAGTTTGTAAAATTTAGTTTTTTCTTCTCAACAAACAAAACCAATTTTTACCTTGAGAAATCTATTTTAACTTATTACAAATTAGTGTGGGCTTTAGAGCCTCCATGAGCTCAGAGGTATAATAAAAATTAGCCTTTTAATTCTAGTGCTAGGATTATATAACAAACGTATAGCAAATTTGGATTTAAACGATAGAATTTTTTTTACTCTTAAGCTTACCTATTTTATTCAGAGTAACTATACTTGTTAGAATATATACGCAATCATTTACCATGGATGCAGTTAAATCTACACAGAATTTGTGACACAACCTCAGCGGTGTTCCATGTGTAGGGTGGTGGGGGTAGTCTGTCTTGGATACAGGGCATCAAGAGGGGTGCGTTACATGTAGAGATTTAAAAAACAATCATAAAACTGAGTAAAAATCAGTCTTTTTATTATCACCACATGCCAACAATTCTAAACATTGCCAGTGATAAAATACTCCTCCCTAAAAAAGTCTTTTGTTGGTCTAACTTCCAAACAACCACAGTGGTTACTAGTAAGTTTTAGTAATATATGTGTGTAAGCTTCAAATTAGCACATTTTCATAACGGATCTGTTCGTAGAAACTGTATTCTACATGGACGTTAATTCTGAGAACTCCCAGTTACTCAGTGTGTCCCCTACACACACGGAGTTTGCTACACACGTTCCTTTTGAGAATAATTTTGTAACAATTCAAGCTGCTTGCCACCCTGTGAGCTCTCTTTCCAGCCTGGGCTTCCCATCTCCCACCCAGTGGTACTGAGTGTACCTACATTTAAACCACAGGCTCTAAAGAAACGGTGATTGCTTGTGACCTTAACAATGATACAACAGAACCAGGGTTATTTCAGTTCTGTCATTTTATGTGACCGCTTGGAGATTTTGTGTTTAAAATTGAAACATTAAAACAGAATACCACTTATGAGGTACACTATTCTTGTCTGACAAAGGCAAATTTTAGCTCATACTAAAATCTGTCACTGAATTTGAACACTCTCTTTAAATAGAAACATCTTGAAAATAGAAATGTATTCACTCTTAAATTGTCAACTGTTTTAATACTAAAAAAGGAGTCAAGAAAATAATGCTATTACTTATTATCACTACAAAAAGCTGTCACGTTGAGGAATGGGAATGCTAAAAAATGATCTCCTCCTGGGCGCCAAATGCACTGAGCCTGCCCCTGCGTGACTTGGCCTCCGTTAGGGCAAAGCCAGATCGGGTCTGAACCCGGCGAGGTCAGCACTGCCAGCTCATCAGCAACAGGGGCGCTTCCGCTTTCCAGCCCTGTTCCTTCCTGGTCCTCATCGCATTCTCCACCAGCCAAAAATGCCTTTCCTGGAATTTTGCTCTCAGGGAGCAGTTCTTTTATCAGCAATGTATTCTACAGTATGACTCTTAGCAAAGGGCGTATTTACATTTTATGGGACCCTTTTTTAAAAAACCGCTTTATCGAGATCTAGTTTAGATATCACACAACTCGCCCATTTAAAGTGTACCATCCAATGGTTTTTAGTATGTTCACAGAGCTGTGCTACCATCCCCACAATCGATTTTAGAACATTTTCAACACCCCCAAAAGGAACCCCTATGACGATTAGTAGTTACCCCTCATCCCCTCCCTCCCACCAGCCAGCCCCAGGCAATCACTTTTCTACTTCCTGTCTCTATATGTCTATTCTGGACATTTCATATGAATGCAAGCATATGCTACGTGGCCGTTTGTGATTGGCTTCTTTCTTTTCTTTCTTTTTTTTTTTTTAAGATTTTATTTATTTATTTGACAGAGAGAGACACAGTGAGAGAGGGAACACAAGCAGGGGGAATGGGAGAGGGAGAGGCAGGCTTCCCGCGGAGCAGGGAGCCCGATGTGGGGCTCCATCCCAGGACCCTGGGATCATGACCTGAGCCGTAGGCAGACGCTTAACGACTGAGCCACCCAGGCGCCCCAAGTGACTGGTTTCTTTCACTTAGCTTCATGTTTTCAAGTGTCATCCATATTGTAACGTGTACAATAATTTGTTCCTTTTGTTGCCAAACAATATTCCATTGCATGGACATATCACATTTTATTTATCCATTCAGCAGTTGATGGACATTTGGGTTGTTTCCACTTTTTAGCTAGTGTGAGTAATACTGCTATGAACATCCATGTACAAGATTTTGTGTGGACATATGTTTTTAATTCTCTTGGGTGTATATCTAGGAGTGGAAATGCTGGGGCATATGGTAACTCTATGTTTAACATTTTCCAAAACTGCTTTCTAAAGTGGCTGCACCATTTTACATTCCCACCAGCAACGTATGAGGGTTCTAATTCCTCGACATTTTAACAGAAGCCTTTGAAAAAAGAGAGAGGAAAGGGAGTGTGGGAAGAATGAAGACTTACTGAGCACCAGGCTATGCAAAATCTATTAACTCCAAAACCTGGGCAATTTTCATTGTGCTACCCTGAAGACCAAAAAGCCTTTACTGGAATGAATTTGCAGCCGTGTAAGGGCAGAAATAAGGAATTTGGTGGTTGGGTGGTGTGAATCCAAACTATCTATACCTACACAGTTCATCGTCCACAGTAACCTGACTTTACTATCCTATGTCTTCATCAGTATGACTTTACTACTTCAGGAAATTCTTGCCCAACAGTGATAGATATGGAAATAATTTAATTATGCATTCCAGGAACTTGCTGGAAGACCCATCAACCCTTTGATGGATAACAGCAAAGAACAGTTTATATCCCAAGATTCCTTTGAACCCCTCACCTCAAAATCCTCACCTGGCTGTCCAGCAATACTAACCTATTTTATCATGATTCTTACCCAATTCTAACCGAGCTCACACGCTGTATACAGTAGTGTCTTCTTTACCAGCAAAACCAAACATGTTTGCCTGATCAACCAACAGGTTGTTTTGGAGATATTCTGGAAAGTTAGTATCCAACAGTGGATATTTGTGAAAGGAAGCCAGCAGCCCCAAGTACTTATATAGACAAGTGTCTTGCCTTCTTAACCTAAAAGGCCAGGCCTGCATAGGGATAAGTAGTAGAAGAAGGTGCCTGTGTTACAAAGGAGAGTGTAAAAAAGAAAGTCACAAAATATTGTGGTAGTAAAATGAGAAAGGCAAAGACAGAAAACAAAATTTAAATATTCTATAAGAATACACATTCTTTTAGAGGTTTCTAATAACTTAATGACTCAATCACTTGAGAAAACCCCTGCAGTTTGGTCTGTTGCTACCAGATGGTGGTAGTGTGACAAAGCCATGACTAGAATGCCTTAAGTCACATGGTTTGCCCCGAATCTTGGGTTGCTCCACGGAAAGTTATCATCAGCAAGAAAGGTGCCAAATTATACCACAAGCACTTCTTTGTTTTAAAAGTTGTTCTAAAGTAGTTTCTTTGAAAGAGAATGATTGCCTGATGTTTATTTGATGCAGAGTGTTTTGTATTATAGGTATATTTTTGGTAAGTGACAATTTGTTAATGATTAAATGAGGGGGGCAGAGGCTGCCTCCACCCTGGGAAAAGGACATACCTCTGCCTTCGGCTTTATTTCTTCTTTTCTCCCCTCACCCTAAGGCTAGCTCAGTGACATGGCATGTAGTGGCATCATTATTTATGGCTTTTGCTATATTCTACTAATCACCTCACCCAAGGTGTTTGAGTTAAATCATAAGAGGGCCTCAATTCTCTTTCCTACTCCCCCAGGTCTCAAAGATCCTCCCTCTTTTCTGTACAAATCACAGACGAGAGAAGGAAACAAAGCAGAAGAGGGCAGTATGTTCCAGGGAGCATAATAGTCTCTTAGGCTTTGCTTTCTGCAGAAGAATGTTTAACTGTCACCACACTTTTTTTCTTTTTGTCTTTCACAGAAATTATTTAATTTATGGACTTGGGAGTGAGTATAACTTACTTCACATATAAGTTCTCACCTATTTTTCTTAGTATTATTTCACTTGAAATAACTGGAGATAAAGGATTGGAAAAAGTCAGAAATTTTCCTAAAAATACATTTCTTTTTTTTTTTTTTTTAAAGATTTTATTTATTTGAGAGAGAGCATGAGCAGGGTAGGGGAAGGGCAGAGGGAGAGGGAGAAACAGACTCCCCACCCAGCAGGGAGCCCAACCTGGGGCTCCATCCCAGGACCCTGGGATCACGACCTGGACTGAAGGCAGACGCTTAACCAACTGAGCCACCCAGGCGCTCCTAAAAAATACATTTCTCAAAGAAGACAGGCACATCTCAATATGGGTACATATTTTTCAAACTAAAAACAGCCTCGTTTTTCTCCTACTTCCCTTCTCAGAAACTTGTGATGAGGCTCGTTTGCTTAAAAGACCTTCGTAGAGGAAGGAAAATACTTTTCCTCCACCCTCTTAGGTTCTGTTTCTGAGGCCTGTGAAATTAGACTGACAAGAGACAGACTGCCAGGAGAAATGGCATACAAATTTTATTTGATGTTAATATTTTAATTTTTACATGCATAGAGATATTCATAGAAAAGAAGAAAAGACCCAAAGAAGAGTGAGGTTCAGAGGTTATGCACGATTTAAGGAAGGGTGATAGATTTGTGAAGTGGCAGAACTAGGGAAAAGGGTCTTGGGCTTCTAGGAGAGGTAAACTGTGGGGAGGTAAATATGCAGGGGAAACTAGTACATCTAATAGAAGATAAGGGTTATTTTGGTAAGGTTGGTTTGTGCCAACCCATCTTGGTGCTGACGTTCTGTCTCCAGTGATAATCATAGTTTTTCGTCCTCCTGGTATGGAAGAGAGGAGGGGGAGAACCTTCACAAAGGAAAATTATGTCCTGCTTTTGGGCCAATGGGGGAAGCAGATAGCTCTTCCTGTGGTTTACTGCCTCCTAACTGCCTTCAGCCCCAAACAAGTGGCATATTTTGGGGTGGCATATTCTCATTCCCTTCATCCTCGTTTCTTACCTACTTACATACAATAAAGCTTTTCTAAATTTTAATCAAGTTTATGGCAGCTTCCTGCAAAAGAAGAGAGTTCACAACAGATAACAAAAATGGGTGTTATTTATGATCAGTCACATATCTGTTATGGAACCGTGAGGCAGGGGATTCGTGTATAGTAACATTGCCGGGTCCGGGCCTCAATACCCATCATGCACACCTTAGCTCCCCACACTGGTCACTGTTTCCAAATGCATCATATTCTGATATGCTTCTCGTCTTAGGAGTCATTTCCTCTCTTTGGAGTGTTCCTTTTCTTTCACACCAGCAGCTATGTCTCATGGTCACATGTGTCTAGTGAAATCCTGGTCAGTAAGGTGCGGTGCCCAAGTCCCAACGCCACTGGTGCAGGCCACCGTCACATAGTCATCATCCGTCTCCACCATTATGTTCCCAATATGTAAAAAGGACTACTTCCTTTTTAACTTAAATAATTGTATAAATTGGAAACTTCATATCAAATTATGTAAATTTTTAAAAAGCATCATTTTCTATAGCGAAAAAGTAACCATAAAAATAAGGACTATGAAAAAATGCATTATTAAATTCTAGCTAGAAAGTTCCCAAAGGCACTGAGCCTGAGGCTCTTTGTAAAATGTGAGATCGGCAGGATTAAAGAGGGGTGTGGAAATATTCTCTTAGACTTTAACAGAACAGTGACATGAGAATAATTCCTCCACTGTGGGATTCAATGTTATGTAATGTTATGCCATGTTTTCCTTAATCTTCTTCACAGGACACCTAGATTCCTCTCCCTTATCATCACTGGTGTCTGCCCCACACTTTGGGATATACTGGTGCAGAACAGTGGTAGGCTTTGGAGCCAGATTAGGCCGGGCTCAAACTCAGAGCTCTGCTATTTGGGTAAGTCACTTCATCTCTGTAAACTGTACTTTCTACCCCTTCTTAAGTAAATAAGATCTATCTCAGTAGATGCTATAGACTGAATGTTTCTGTCCCTCCTCAAAATTCACGTGTTGAATCCTAATCCCCCGAGCGGTTAGTATTTGGAGGTGGACCTTTGGGAGGTGACTTGGTCACAAGGGTGGAGCCCTTATGAATGGGATCAGTGCCCTTATAAAAGAGACCTCAGAGAGACACCCCCCCCCCTTCCTCTATGGGCAGACACAGAGAAAAGACAGTCATCTATAAGCTGGGAAGCAGTTCTCACTAAATCTGATACCAAATCTGCTAGTACCTTAAAGTGGGCCTTTAACCTCCAGAAGTGTGAGAAATTAATGCATGTTGTTTGTAAGCTAGCTAGTCTATGGTATTTTTGTTCTAGTAGCCTGAGGGATGAAGACAATGGGAGATTTTGAGGATTTGAAATACGTGTATAGAGAGTGGCTAGCACATGATAGGGCTACGTGAACTGTAGCTTATATTAATATTATTATTTTTATCCTCACTAGCATCCTTCAAGGTATAAATCAAATGTCATTCCCTCTGCAGAAATACCACTTTCTTCCCCGATATTTCAAAACCCTGAACATACTCTCATTTTGATAGGATAATTTGGTTTGTGTCTGTCTCACTTGTTGTTTGGTGAATTCTTAAAAGGTAGAGCCTCTTCTCAAGCCAGCCAAGCCGACATTGATTAAAAGCCTGCTATGTTGACTAACATAACATAATAAAATTAAATTAAATTAAAAAAAAAAGCCTGTTATGTTCAAAGCTTCCTGAACCATATCATTATTTCAGAAAAAATTTGCAAATTTAGTTGTTGAGAGACAGAATACTCAAGGTGGGTTATGGCCATATCATTAGAATAGTTGCTCAGAAAACAGCTTTTCACATGCTGAATAGAACAACTGGTATATTTTTCCACTTTGTAAATTAAGAGACACTTAAGGCCAGAGAATTTTCCACTATGGCCCTAGCATGTCCTTGTCTCCCACAGCTGTTCTTCTCTACTCTTAATAAAATCAAATTGCCCAAACAATGGCTGCTAACTCACACGTACAATTCCTCCCTTTTCTGAGAACTGTCTCCATCCAACGATTCCCGAAACCAGCTGAACTTCGGCTAACCCCTTCGGCTAAAAGCCCTATTAAAAACTTCTGCCCTGCTTCCCCCAAGTTAGAACACTCCTTCAGAACCTCTTCTTGCCTGGCATTTTTGGATAAGGCTTATGCTAATGTGCTCTGGTTGATTTTCTTTACTATGGAAGGCAGTAAAGTATAATGAGAATGATTATTTTAAAATCTTAAACCAATGTGTTTAAAATTTTTTATTATAAAATATTTCACTGAAACAGAATACATGAAATAACCAATTGAGCTTTTATTCTCTGTAATAAATTTTAGCTTTCATTCTCTGTAAATCTTGTTGCCCTTCAGCTCCTTTTATACTGAATCAAGGACATTCAAGTTTCTTCAGAAAGTCAGAACCCACTTAGACCAGAAGGGTCAGGGCTCAGCTTTGAGTTTCAAATTAGCCTAAAAAACCTTAGTGAGGCAAAGTCTTGGAAAACAGATTTTGTTAAGTAGCCCACCCGCCTCCTTCAAATTCCTAAAGCTTTTCTTAACTAGCAAAGCTCAGAGATGTGAACATAAAGTTTCACTGGAGGCCTTACCATAGAGAAGATTGAGGATATGCAGCGAAGGTTCTGAGGGGATGAGACCAGGGTTAGGAAGTTGCCTGGGTCACAGAAAAGAGACCCAGTTCATCCCTCTAGTTCTCAGGCCAGGAAGAGGGGGAGATCGAAAGAAGAGCCTACATGTGTCCCACTTCCTTATGGGACTCCGTGGTGGGGTGGGCCTCACACACCAATACAGATGGTAGCTACAGTGGTACAGAAATAGTGGCTTGGGGTGATTCTGCAAAGGGAGGGCCTGAGTCAATGTTCCCCATCTGCCATGGCCTCCACTTGGCTACAGGAGATCCACGAGTTCCCAAGGGCTCTGTAAGGCCACACAGAACTGCTGAGGGGACTGATGTTCTGGAATAATCTTGGTGATAGTACATCCCAGAGTATGGGAAGCTTAGCATGGAGCAATGGGAATGCCAATGCTCAACAGCTGCTGCCAACATGAACCCAAGAAGACCTGGCAGCAGCCACTACATCTCAGTAAATACCGGGTAGTGTGTCGAGCAATTGAGGGGTGATGATTGAGTGAAGGTCACTGAGTAGTAACCCAAGGACAGCACAGGACCCAGGCAGCCCCTCCTCATTACCAGCATATAATGTCAGCACCCCTTTGTACCCAGATGGCATCTAGGAGGAAGAAAAGAAGGAGAAAGAAATCAAAACTCTGAAAAGTCTGTGAAATTACCAAGAAGAGAAGACTGAGCTACCTTTAACCGGCAAATTGATTTCTGTTGTTCTTCTGTTACTCCCAAGCACGGTTAGGGGTCAGGAGGCATCGCTTAGTGAAATAAAGTTTGTTTTTTTTAACTATCTGAGTTGTAGAGTATACATTCAAGCCTTCCTGTTAAAACAGCAGAGTGGTTAAGACAAAGTGATCTGGGGTCAGGCTTGGGCTTCAAATCCTGGCTCACTTTTAGCAGGAGTTGAATCCTTTCCCTTTTGGTTTCTAGCCAGGGGTGCAGCTCTGTGCCTTACAAGGAATCTAGGCTTTATGGAGGAATCCACACTCTCTTGAATGTGACAGCCTTTCAGACGTCAGAAGACAACCTCACATCACCTGTGAGTCTGCTTTTCTTTCTCCTACTTTCCCCAGAACTTTCCCCCCATGCTCATATCATCTGATTCACAGTCCCTTCAGCCATCCCGCACCGCTCTCCGTAGAAGTGTTCACAAGTTGTCCACGTTCCCTTCACACCGCGCTCATTCCACACTGGTGCACGTCACTGCTTCACATGACTTCTCTTTTATCCTCAGTTTTGATTGGGATGGTTCTTTCCATTCCCCTGGAATCCTCATCTTTGACTCAAACCCCTTACAGAATGACTGCAGAATTCCGTCGGCCTGTCAAGAAAAGGCCTTCTGGCTTTTTGAGCATCTGGGTAGTTGAGCGGTGGCTCAACTACCCAGACGCTCTCCATTTTCCCTTGTCTCCATTAAGTTGGTAGATTTACACAAAGA
This sequence comes from Callorhinus ursinus, assembly GCF_003265705.2. Taxonomy (NCBI): domain Eukaryota; kingdom Metazoa; phylum Chordata; class Mammalia; order Carnivora; family Otariidae; genus Callorhinus; species Callorhinus ursinus. The sequence continues at coordinate 21,236,007 of NW_027397082.1, read as the reverse complement.
GATGGACTGAATTAGAAGGTCAGCTATTGGGCCCAAGTCCCCTGGTCATTACTTCTCTATAAAACAAAGGTAGAAAAATAGGAGAGGAAGGCCGGCGTCTGCATGTCCCAACACCAAACCCTAAAGTCTTTCCCCTTTCTCCTCATCAAAAAAGATGACTTTCCATTCTCTTCATTCCCCAATAAGAAGGAAGAAGCAACCATGCTGCTAATGGGACTCTCTGGTTAAACTTCCACGGGTCACATCATTTAAATAGTACACTATTTAAATCTCACTCCCTATTTTTTTTTTCACTTTTGGAATTCTCTTTGCAATTAATTGAAATTTGTACCCTAGGATGAGATAGTCCCAGAATTAGATGCCAACTTCATTCTGATAGAGCTTTTCCCTCACCATGGAACATGGTATTTATGACAAAGAAGTTTCTAAAATCAGTTCAGTGCAGTGGTTAGAGAGTGAGTCCTGGAGCCCGAATGCCTGGATTTGAATTCCAGCTCCCCTACTTACTAACCAGTGGGCAAGTCACTTAATCCCTCTGTAACTGTTTCTATCTTCAAAACAGGGGTAATAATAAAGTCACCTAACAGTACTGTTGTGAGCATTAAGTGAGTTAATAAAGTGCTTAGACCATCTAATCAATCAACAAGGAATGTGAATTATGGAGACAGACTTTCAACAAGCTATAGTCATCTTATTCCCTATAAAGTTACACCAGTACGCTGCTAAGTTATCTAGATACAGGAAGAATGCTGAATTAGGGGTCCGAAGAACCAGACTTGAGTCCCTGACACTGCCACCAGCTAGCAAATTATTTGTCATTTCTGTGCTTCCGTTTCTTCATCTGTAAACGTGAGATAGTAATATTACCTGGTTGGTAGTGACTGAGAAGAGATTATAGGACAATTTATGAGGAGCAGCACATAAACAGCAAAGCATTGTACAAATGCAAAAGATTGCTATCATTAATTGTTATCATTTTTCTCTCATCTCATTAGACATCCAGAGACTTCTGTAAGATACCCTGCCTCCTAGAAAGCAACAGATTACTTTCTTCAGCCCTCTTTTCTGGACTCAAAGGAAACTTCTTTGCATTTCCTTGGCATTAGAGCATTTGGCATTTACTTCAATGTATTTGTAAAACACTGCATGGCCCAGCTGCCAAGGTCAGAACTTGCCTATAATGTCTACTTCAGTTTGGTCTATTCAAGTGTCTGATCTCTTCAAGAAGTATGTTAAAATGGCAAGGGAGAATAAAACACTTCTAGGAAGGTCTCCTGTGGATGGCCCATCAGCATTTATGGCTTCAGACAAAGACTGTGTCCTTTCCTAGGGAAGGAACTTGAGCTTCACTTTCTTTTGCTTTGGATCTCAGACTCCATCTTGCCTCTGGACTCTGCCCAAAGACCACAGTCTTGACTTTAGTCACTTATTTCCTTGAGCTATCTGCAAAAGTCATTCTAATTTTAGCCAAACCTTTTTTCCACCAGTAAGTCTTGATATAACCAAAAGCAAAGGCTTTGTTTACATTCTCTGGGCCATGGGTACCATCTCATATTCCATAGTCCAGGACTATTGCATCCTCAGGAATAAGAATGACCTGCTTTATATCACATGAGCCATGTCAACTAGAAATCACCCTGACTGTCTTATAATCTCCGTAACTTTATTGGGTTCTCACTCAAACAAAATCTCTCTGTTTCTGATTATTTTGCCCCAGATGTACCTGGAACATAATTTCAAGCTGAATCTCATTTGCTTATTTCCTGCCCATATTTCTAACTTCCCCAGACCCCCTGGACAATTTATCTATTGCACTAATATTTGCAGTTAAAGAAGTATAGACTTGTTCCTTCTTCGTCTTTGGGCTCAGGAAATATCTCCAATCATTTTTCAATCATTTGTGGTCCACAGAGAGCCAAAACGCCTTTTCTGGGGAAATTTAATCCACATGTTTATGATTAATTTATATGTAAGTCATTAAATTGGTGTTTCTAAGACATTTCATTTGGCAAGCTACCTCTCTTTCACCCTTCAAATCCCCTCTCAAGTCTTATTTGAGTTGGTATAGAACCACCACAACCAGGTGCTTCCCAGAGCTAGAAAAACCCTGAATATATCTGAGATGCCATTCTGTTCATATTGTAGTTGATACACAGCTGCCTGAATGGTTGGTGTCTTACAGTATACAGAATGATTAAAAAATTTATAATCAGTGTCTCTTTAGGCAGCAGCTGTAATTGTGCCTCAGAGTGAGGCATGGCTTCTAATTGCTTATTCACCCCAAATTCAAGCTTATTTTTAATGTAATTCAGCCAATTTAATAATCTCTCCTTATGTACCTATTATGTGCCAGGCACAATAAGTCATAATATTCCCTGTCTTCAGTTTGCTCATTGTCTAAAAGGAGAGACTCTGATGGATAGCACTGTACAGTAAGGACCAAGTGTAACATATAATCAAAGTGCTACAAGAGAAGGAGAATAAGAGACTCCTATTCGTGACATTAGAGAAGATGGCAATGAAGATGAGCTTTGAAGCAAAGGTTGGGTATGTTGAAGGTAATAACGAGTAGGTGATGATCCCAGTAGAAGACATACCATCTGGGAGTACCTGGTTAGAAACAGGATGAGAAAAGCAGGGCAAATCCAAATTATGGGAAGCCTTGAATGCCATGCTTAGGAGTTCAGGGCAGTATGTAGGCAATAAGAATTCAACAAAGGTTTTTGAAGCAGGGGGATGACATGACCACAACTCTGACTGATACTGTGGGAGACATATTGGAAGTGGGAGAAACTACAAGCAAGGGAAATATGAGGAGGCTACTGTGATGATGCAGCTAAGAGCTAAAGAGGTGCCAAATGATGACAGAGACCAATGACAGTGGATGGCTTAGCTTGGAGACACACTGCTGAAACAGACTCCAAAGAGCTTAGAGATGAACAAAATATCAAAATTACGTGGGCTGTGAGTGATCTCTCGGTAAACTACCAAAACCTTCTGGACCCTTGTTTCCTCAACAGTAGATTAAAGATAGTTTCCAGTTGTTTTAAGGATTAAAAAACACGGTAGGAAATGATCTATTTTTGGGCATACAGCAGGCTCTCACTTCACGGTAGCTCAGAAGATGAAAATGATACTGAGGTGTATAAATTAGGGTTTCTAGAACAATTCAGCACCCCTGCTACTGGGTCTCTGAACCTTCTGTGGATTCTATTTGCAGGTCTTTCACATATATGCTCTCTATAAACATCTAGTTATTGGCTCATTTTAAAGGCAACCAGTCATTACTGAGATGTGTGGTAGTTAAAGTGATCATTAGCAAAAAGGCCATGTTTCCTAAAGGGAAGCTGAACTGCTAAGTAATAATCAGAAACACCTTTAAGACCAGCTGTGGGTAATTAGCACGTTTACACCAGTGATTCCCTCCCATGGTTTGAAACAACCCAATTCAGCAGACAATTTTTGAGTGCCTATTAAGTACTCGTGGTGTATTGTTTACTAGAGGAGATAGAAGGATCAGTGTACCAGGATCAGTGTTCCTACTTGCAAGGAACTTACATATTAGGAAGGGAAATATGACAAGTTTGCAAAAGACTAAGTATTTGTAGATAACAGCAACCCTACTAAATGCATAAAGCGATACGGATAAAATGTTAATGAGGTTTAAGAGCAGGAGAGAAAACATTCACTTAGAAGAATTAAAGAAAAGCTCCAAAAAGAGTTGATCTGTGAGATGGACCCTGAAAGATAGCTGGGCTTTTTTGCTGGATTGAGATGTTGGGGAAGGCAACTATGGATGACAGAAGAACACCAATCATGCACTCGCACAAGCAGTCCCTCTTTCATTCAACAAACCTTTATTGAGTGTCTGCTGCATTTGAGGAAGACAGAGATTACTAAAATAAAGTTTGTGCCCCCAACATTTCAAAGTCTCTTTCAACTCAAACGTTCCTCTCCTTCATGGGAGAGTCTCCTCTCCCATGAAGATGAGATGAACAGGTGAATTATAATACAGTATGGTCATTATTTTATAAAGGTCCTGCTGATGGTAACTTTAATTAAATGCTATATATATTAGGGTCTTCTAGAGAAACAGAACCAATAACCAATAGAACGTGTATGTGTGTCTGTCTGTCTGTCTAAGAGCTTGATTTTAAGTAATTGGCTCACATGACTATGGAAACCGGCAAGCCCAAAATCTGTAGGGTAGACCAGCAGGCTAAAGACCCAGGGAAGAGTTACGCTACAATCAGAGTCTGAAGGCAATCTGCTGGCAGAATTATTTCTTGTTCAGAGGAGGTCAGTTTTGTTTCTGTTAAAGCCTTCAACTGATTGCATGGGGCCCACCTACATTGTGGAAGATAATCTGCTTCATTCAAAGTCTACTGATATAAATGTTATCTCATCTAAAAAGTACCTTTATTGAAATATCTAAAATAATGTTTGACTAAATATTTGGATAACATGGGCTAGCCAACTTGATATTATAATGTTAATCACCATACTGTGTGAGACAAATGGAACAAATTTGGTTCTAGCCTCTGTCAGTCAGATTAATCAGAGTGGCTGACAGAGTGGCACGCTCAAGTGTAAATGTGAGTTCAACCAAGAACATGTAAAGCCAAAGGGTGGATTACTGGGAAAGGCAGTTGGCCACAAGCCCCAACTACTACTGCATGTTCTTGGCGAGTGTGCTCTACAGCAAGGCTTATCTATCTTCTGATAAAAAGCAGCTTAGGTAGCTACTCACACAGGTGACTAAGTGGGTCAAAGTGACCATAGACAAATAGCCCCTTCCCTTAAAAATGGCAAAGAATCTGAATAGACATTTCTTCCAAGAAGATTCATAAATAGCCAATAGGCACATGAAAAGATGCTCAGCATCATTAGTTATTAAGGAAATGCAAATCAAAACCGTGAGACACCACTTCACATCCACTAAGATTTTTCTAAGTCACTGTTCTCTAATCAAAAGACAGACAATAGGAAGTGTTGGTGAGGATGTGGAGAGACTAGAGCCATCACGCGTCGCTGGGGGGAATACAAAATGGTGAAGTCACTTTGGAAAACAGTTTGGCAACTCCTCGAAAAGTTAAATGCATGACTCAGGAATTCCATTCCAAGGTGTACACCCAAGGGGAATGCAAACATATGCCACATGTGCACTAATGTTTCCTAGTGGCATTTTTCATCACAGCCAAAAAGCAGGAACAGCTTTAATGTCTATCAACTGATAAACAGAGCAATACAAGGTGGTGTATCTACAGAGTGCAGTACTATTCAGCAACAGAAGGGAATGAAGTAGTGACACACGCTAAAACAAGGATGAACCTTGACAACATGATGTTAAGTGAAAAAAGCCAGTCACAAAAGGCCATATGTTGGATGATTCCATTTACATGAAATATCTAGAATAGGCAAATCTACAAAGACAGAAACTGTCTTAGCGGTAGCCAGGGGCTGGGGGGAAGGGAGAATGAGGAGTAACTACTAATAAGCATGGGGTCTCCTTTTCGGGTGATAGTCGAAAACAGATTGTGATAACAGCTGCACAGCTCCGTGAATATACTGAAAACAACTGGACTGTACACTTTTTTTTAAAAAAGATTTTATTTATTTATTTGAGAGAGACAGTGAGCAAGAGAGAGAGAGAGAGGGCATGCACAAGCAGGGGGAGGGGGAGAGGGAGAAGCACACTCCCCACTGAGCTGGGAGCCCGATGCGGGACTGCACACTTTTAAAGAGTATTTTATGGTAGGTGGGTTTTATCTCAATAAAGCTATTATTTTAAAAGACCCTAAATTAACGTAAATGCAAAGCCTTGCCTACTGTGGAGAGCTGCTCTCTCCCTCAGCGCCCCAAACCCTCACTTCCCTTCTATCCCAGCTTTAGCTGTTTTAAGAAGAAAACTGACTAGAGGTGGGACTGAGGTCTCCCTGTCTCCCTAGGGACCAAAAGCCATATGCATACATTCAAGTATGTGAGAAACTTCAGGGAGGAAGGAACTTGAACTCTCATGACTCTGTTAGATACAAGTTCCCAAGTCACTATCCTATCCATTTCTTTGGGGAGGAGGGCTCTTGAATTCAACTAATAAGGTTTGGGCAAGGTTCCCAGTAGGGAAAATAAATCTAAAGTGACCTTGTGGGTGAGGCCCGTGGGACCAGTTCAATGTCCTGTTGTTGTGGCTTCCAACATACATTCCCTACTGAATGTATATTGGCATTGATGTTTTACATGCTTGTGCTGTGAATGCTCATAATGTCCAGAGGGGATTGTCCTCATTGAGGAGAGTCACATGTAGTGAAGTAGTGGGACATGTAGTGGGAATATTTACACGGAACAGGCCACGTAAATCACTCCCCAGCCCACCTCCCAATTCCACCTTGAGTGGTCCCAGGAGGAGAAAGGGAAATCACAACCTTGATTAAGGTCTAAAAGCAGCATGGATAGTAACAGATGCAATATCTCAATACTATAGCCCTGTGTGTCCAAGGGAATGGGAACTGGAGACTTATGGTAGATTATCGCCAACTGAATTCAGTTGTTACTCCTACAGCCCCAACTGTTCCAGACATTGCAACCATAACTGAATCCACTGCACAGACTGATGGCACTTGGCATGCTGTCTTGGACACTGCCAACACCTTCTTTCCTATTCTGTTTGGCCCCAAGGCCAAGGGTCCAGATCAGTTTGTATTCATGGCAAAGCCTCCAATACATGTTTGCAAAAACTTCCCTGGAAGTAAGATTAATGAAGGGACATTCCTGATCTTTTGTCCTTCAGAGCCATCCTGGAACTTTCCTCAGGAAGGCAAATGCCCTGGTGTGGCTCTCCCAAACAATTTACTTGACTTTTGGATCTGCGTCTGCTATCCATCATCAGATGGCTAAACATTAGAGGATGGTCCCGCTTCTGCAATGCTCATGGTTCTAGGGTTTTAAAGGTTTTAAAGTGGTCCCACTATTAAGGAGGTAGACGTATACATATACAATAATGGGGCAAAATGATAACTACCTTAAGAGAGGGAGACCCTCTATATTGCTCTTTGAATACAACCAATATAGGCAGTGAAACTAACCTACTGCTGCATGAAATTGAAAATCCGTTCCTTTTTTTTATTCATTCTTCAGTAAAAATGTAAATCTACAAGAGTCAGCCACTGTTAAATTCCAGGTTTTATCTCCTGGATCATTTTATTTTACCTTGAAGCCAGCTTTTCTGTTTCCTCATAGACATTCCTATCTGCTTTGGCTGCCAGCAGACACAGCCTGAATTCTTGACTTAACAAAGCTGTGAAGGAACCGTAAGAGAGAAAACGAAGTAGTAACGAAGAATCACAGAACTCAGAACCACTGGCCCTACTTTGCTGTGTTCCCTTGAGTAACTTGCTGGTCCTCTCTTGGCCTCAGTTTTCCTCTCTGCCAAACAGGATGGGTGTATTTATCCTACCTGTCTTACTGGGAAGTTGGAAAGGCCAGATGACTTGATGGATGGATAAAAGCTACGGAAACTTATAGCAGGACATAAAGAATAAAGTCAAAGAAGCCAAAGAAGAAAACTATTGTTGGATAGTTTTATGGAGTATGAAATGATATTTGAAGGATTTTGAAGAGTCTAAAAACAGTCTATATGCGCCAACTAACATTATTGTAACTAAAATATTTCCTGTTACTTATAATTTGTAAGTAGTACCTACTTTTGGGGATGGCTGTTTCCCACATGTTCCCATCTTTCCCAAGATATTAGAATTTCATCCAATTCCAAGGAATAATTTTCATGTATTTAGACTAGATAACAATGACCACATTATCATGTACTTATTAAGTGTCAGGCACTGTCCTAAGTCCCTGAGGCACAGATTATTAGCATCCCCAACATACAGATGATGGAAGATGAGGAATCTGCCAAATGTGATGACAGTAGAGTTGGAATTCACATCCAGCTCTGTCTGACTCCAGAGCCCAGTCTCTTAAGCACCAAGCTCTACTGCCTCCCAGTGTGCACACAACACCTGACCAGTAAAAGCTCACCTTCTGTATTTTCATTATTGGGCAGCACTGCAGCCCCTGGAATCCCAGTCACTGGGCATCTTTAGAGCGCAGTAAGGATTACCTGTTAGCGGGCTATGGGAGATATAAAGATAGGAGAGGCGGCTTCTGTTTTCAAGGCGCTTACAGTCAGAGAGAGGAAGTTAGATGCACCCAAACAACTCTGATAACAAAAGAAAGCGTTAGCCGCTATAACAGGGCTACAAGAGCCTTAAGAAAAGAGGGATTCCTCCCTGAATGATTTAAAAGTGAAATAGTTCTATTTAATTTAATTTAACTTAATATTTTAAAAATATTTATTTATTGGAGAGCAAGAAAAAGAGAGAGAATGTGAAGGTGGGGGGGGGGGCAGAGGGAGAGTCTTAAGCAGACTCCACGCTGAGCGGAGCCCAGTGTGCTGGGCTCAAGCCCACAACCCGAGATCGTGACCTGAGCCGAAACCAAGAGTCAGACACTTAACTGACTCTGCCACCCAGGTGCCCCTTTACTTTTATTTTAAAGATTTTATTAATATAAGTTCAGCTGGGAGGTCTGTCTGAAGATACTGGTATGGAAGTCTTAAAGATGAATCAGAAAACATCGGAGCTAAAGGGGACCTCAGATGGTCTCATTCAACACCCACATTTGACCCAGAGCACCCAGTGCCCCAGGGTGAATGAGCTGGTGGCAGAACCTGATATCAGATCTAGAACTCCTATTCTTCCTTCTGTCCTAAGGCACTCCTTCCTCTTCTTCCTTCCTACGGTCTCAGCACCACAGGGCAAGGAGCTTTCTTAGGCGCATGTATTCTTTGGGTAATTAATATTACAAATGTCCACTCAGGACATGTTGCCCAGGCCTTCCCCAATTCTCCCTTCCAGCCCCTTCCCTCCAGCCAGTCGGAATGTCTCCTACTCAGAGGTCTGGCTCTGGAGATACTGAGTGAACAAGACAGATCTTCACATCATCATCTATTAGCTATCTCTCCAAGTCTCTATGTTTGTCACTCCAAACAGATTGTAAACTCAGCGAGAAAGAACCCTACTTTATTCTTTATGTCCTAAATAACTAAAATGGTGCTTTGCTTTTGTATATGTCACAACACCCTAGCATGAGGACATTAAAAAATTATCACTGACATTTTTAAACACACACAAAAATAGCATAGTATGACAAGTTCCCAAATGTCCTTGCCAGCTTCCACAAGTGTCATCATTCTGCCATTCTTGTTTCAAAACCTGGAGAGGTGACTGAAGGTGCCCAAGGAGATGGCCAGGTCAGAGGCAGGGAGACACAGTAGGCATTAGGCTCAGCTGAGGATTCCAGACAGAGGGGCAGGCAGTGGGATATACCACCATTACTCTCACAAAGAGAAAGGGAGCAAAATGGTTTGCCGAGTGTGGAGCAGGAATCAGGTAGGTGCAGGGAGAGCCCGAGATAAACTGAACCAGGCAGTTCACTGGCTGTCTGTGCCAGGCTGTGGGTGGGCCAGGCCTCAGGGTGGTCTTAGAGGCACTGCAGGACCTCTGACATGCGGCTGAGCCTCTCCCCACAGCAGCCTTTGCAGATGCTACTCCCTCGGAGAGAAGGCTACACTCTCCCACCAGCTCCTCCAACGACTGGCTGCCTCTTCCTTGAAGACTGCCTTGACCACACTTTCTAAAGCACTATCCTCTCCTCATTATTTTTCAATTTAGCAGACTGCTTGCTGCCCACACGCCATTCTGAATTTTGTAATTACTTGTTAGTTTACTTGTTTTAGTCCCCACTACTAGACTGTAACCTCCAAGGAGGGAGGAGTCTTGTCTTTCTCCTTCATCTCTATTTTCCTCACAAACTAGAACAGTGTCTGGCAAATAATAGTCAATAAATATTTGTCAGATGAACTAATGATAGATCGTATTAAAATTTTGTTAATATCTTGATAGGCGAAGCAAAGGCTGAGTACAAAAGAATAGAGAAAAGGGGAAAGGTAATTTCTGATTTAATCAGGGTAAATGGGAAACTTCTAACCCAGTGGTGCTCAAATCTGGCTGCACATTAGAATCACCTGGGGAGATTTAAAAAATACCAACACTTGGTATCCTCTACAGACCAGATGACTCAGAATTCCCAGAGGTAGTACCTATGCATAGGCATTTTTTAAAAGCCCCCTGGGTGATTGTAATGTACATAGGCTTGAAAATCACTGTTCTAATGAAGAAAAGGCTATTAGGATTTTGACATTAAGATGAGAGCAGTGAGTTCTGGAGTACAAGACAGGTCTGCTCAAGTTCAGTTTAGAGTGAGTCAAAATGATGTGTTCTATTCAATCCTTTCAATGCTTAAAACCAAATCAGAGGGGTGCCTGCCTGGGTGGCTCAGTCAGTTGAGGGTCAGACTCTTGGTTTTGGCTCAGGTCACGATCTTGGGGTTGTGGGATTGAGCCCTGCTTAGGCTCTGCACACAGCGCGGAGTCTGCGTGAGATTCTCTCTTCTTCTGCCCCTCCTGCTGCTCATGTGCACCTTCTCTCTCTCTAAAATAAATAAAAAATCTTTAAAAAAAAGAAAACCCCACCAAATCAGAGATGAAATAAACAGAGATGGATATTAGTTGAAAGTAAGGTACCTGATGATGGATGGTTTTAAAAAATTTATAAATAGCGTAGTGTATTTAAGTAAGAATTAACAAAATTTATGTGTATGTGTTCTCTTTCTATTTTAAAAGACTTCTGTTTTTATTTACACAAGCAACAACAAAAACATAACTGAGTTTAAAAGAACACCAGGCATTATCTTTGGCTCTCAGCTCACTTGTATCAGAGCCCTACCTGTTGGTTCCTAAATGCCATAATTAGAGCACATCGTGCCATCATGTTTGCAACAGAATGTTTAAGAGATAACTTTAAGTTTGTCATATTGTGGCACTTGCCAGAGATTTTTCCGACCCACCAAAGCACATTCTGTTTCTTCTCTCTTTTCTCTTCCTCTCTCCCTCCTTTCCTCTCTTCCTTGTCAGATTATTTTTAGATAATGTTCTTTCTAATGTTTTAGGCGAACTGGTGAGGTTAGGTGAGGTGCAGCTTTTCTCATTTCCAGAGCTTCCCTTGCTCCTCCATCAGGTGAGGGTTGCTTCGAGGATGGCACCCTGCTCCTGAGCTCAAAGGCTGTGAGGCTGTAATTGCTTCTTCTCCCTAATTTATTTGGGTTGCTGCACGCCTTGCCGTCGCTATAATCCCTCAGTACTGCAATCTGGGAACAATATAAATGGTTGATGGCAGAGAGAGATTTTCAATTGTTGCTTCTCAGTGATTTACATAATGTGCTGTCATTAGCACTTCCATGTGACATATCATGGTTTCCAGGGCTTATTGGACCATTTATAAACACCAAATGAAGGTGTTAGAGCTGGTACTGCGGTGTGGTTACTGCCTTAATTGCCTTCACTGGGAAAGGTTGGCAGCATCTTCTCAGGAGGAAAATAAATTGTAATTTTTAGTTTGTCTTTAACCATTTGCTGTCAATTCCTCTCAAGGGCAAGAATCACAGCTTTCCTTTTTTTTTTTTTTTTTGTTCTTCTAGTTTTCTAGTAACTTAATTTTTGCAGAAAATATCTACTCTTCATACCTCAGTTATCACTACTTGAGCTGATTTCCAGATTATCTGTACAAATATTCAAATGTATATTCTCTCATTATCATTACAGTTCACATTATTAATGATAGTTACTGAGACTTACTGCGTTTTACACTTACAAAGTGACTTTATAAATAATAACAGCAGCTAACTTTATTGAGTATTTACTATGTGGTAAAAGATACACAGGCATTGGCTTGTTCAATCCTTTCCAACAACGCTGTGAGCTAGACACTACTGTTGCCTCCATTTTACGAGGGGAAGTTGATGTTTATTGAGGTTTAGGAAGCCAGTAAACAGGAGAGCTGGATTTAAAACGCAGGTCAGTCTGATTCCAAGGCCAATAGTTTTAAGTGCTCCCTTCAAATACTCCCCGCTCGCAACCGCAGCATAGTCAGCCCCCTTTCCCAAAGCAGGAAATGAAGACTCAGGCAACAGGCGCACTGCAGGGCTGCACTTGGCGCCTGCATCTTCCCACTTCCGCAGCAGAGCTCTTTTTCCTCCCCCCCGCCCCCCACCCCGACCCCGCAGCCTCCATCGGGGTGAGCCCTTATAAGTGCTGAGGTGTGTTGCTGATGTCGCATGCGCACCGCTCAGGTTGATACATAAGCAAAGGATGAGGACTGGTAGTCAAAAATCAAAGGGGCTTCTATTTAAAGCATTAGAGGCAAAGAGCTGCCTGCCTGGTCTGATGGTGCAGACACAAGCTCCGAGCTGGGAGGCCAGGGTTAGAGGCACAGCAGAGGAAAGAAGCAAGTCATGTCCACTGGGCACGCAGCCCAGGAGCTACGGCCACTGACATGAGCCGGCCTGGGTCCTAGTGATTGATGGTGCAGCGTGGATGCCCTTCCCTCAGCAGCCACAGGTCCCACAAAGAAAGGCTGCTCATGGAGAAGTCTTTGTCAGGGTCTCTAATGAGAGGATTGGGTTTCACATCACAGCTACCCCTAAACAGGTAGGCTCTGCTTCTTTCATCTTCCTGATGGCTCCCACGGGAACGAAATGGAAAAGAAAGGAAGCTACACCAAGAAACAGGTCACAGGCTGGTTTGGCTAGGTTTTGTACCACCCCCGCCCCACCACCTCCAGACGGATAGCTTTGAAATTCTTTAATCTTCACACACCCTGTGTGGCCACTGGACAGCAATGGGAAAAGCTTTCCTAAGAAATTTTTCAGAATCCATCCACTGTGACTCTCTGGAAAACGAATGCCCCTGTCCCTTTGCACGTACTATTGCCTCTGTTCGGAAGACCCTTCCCAGACCCCAAACTCTTCTTCCTATGGCTAACTTGTCCTTCTCCTTCAAGACCCAGCTCAGGCGTTGTCGCCTCCAAAAAGCCTTGCTTGATGTCGCCCGCCTGCCCTCCACCCAGGCTAGCCCCTGTTTCTCCTCCAACCTGCTAAAGCACTTGTGCCACCATCCCTGCTGATTCCTCTCCCGTCCACACTGCAAGCTCCTTTAGGGCAGGGACAGTGTGCCCAGGGCCCAGCCCGGTGTCTAGCATACAGCATAAGGGTAATAAGTGTTTATGAGTGAATGAATCATGAATGATAAGTGAAGTAGGCTGGGATAATATTTGCTTAAGTATCTAAAGCACTTGGTTTTTTCAAAACACTCTGTTTTTTTTAAATAGCCTTATTTTTTCAGATTCAAAAAGCAATAATGCTGACTGCAGTAATTTTAGATACAAAAAAAAAAACAACCCACAAAGAAGAAAATTAAAACTGTCTGTAATCCCACTACCCAAAGAAAACCACTTTTATCATTTAGATGTATGAAGAGATTCCAGTAATTTTCTCTGTGTATGAATGTATATGAAATTGGAATCCTATTGTCCTCCCTAATTTTCTCAAGGATTGTAACAATATCTTTTGGAGGCAGACAGAGAAGACATTTTTATTGAAATTTAAGTGATGAGAAAACTGGTACCGAAGATAAACATCTAATTAATGGCAGAGTCAGGAATAGCAGCCCTGAACCCTGTCATAGTTCCAGGCTCCTGCTGCTGCCCGTGAGGCCCCCTGTTGTCCTTACAAGAAGAAACTGTACATCAACCGAGCATCAGTGGAACATGGGTTTGCAACTGGACGTTCTTCCTCAGGAAAGGGACAGACTTAAGCTGATCCAGCGTCTGCACTGCAGCTGTGCAGTGCACAGGGGCACTGTCTAACATTTCCAAGGGACACACGGATGGAGCACTTAGGGTCCCATCGCTGGGACAGGTAACCAGCAGAGAGGCGGGCACCACTAAGAGTCAGAGTTTCCTTCCAGTAGCCAAGTGACATGTGGACAGTGACAGCCTGGCTGAAAGCATGCTGCTGTGGGAACCACAGCCAGAGGTTTGATCCCACCATAAACTAGTGGGTAGCACTCCAGTCCATGACCACTGACTATATTCTACAACAATGTACACAGTAAGTGCTCAATAAATGTGCATTGGGCTGAACTGAATGTTTATTATTATTCAGCAGTGATAGTCGGCAAAAAAGAAGGTGAGAGCAAAAGTAAATATCGCCACCACGACACCCAGTCCAGTGTGAACTAGCTTTCTGTTCTATTCTAAATAGAGGACTAAACTATAATCCCCCAAACACCAACACACGCCAGACTGTTAGCTCTGCAGATGAGAGAACCATATTTTATTTATCTGTGTGTCCCCAGAATACCTAGCACAGAGCCAGACACATTTGAAGTGTCAATGTTTTTTGAATTGAATTATATTTGCTTGGCTGGCGTGGGAGTTAAAAAGCTGTTGACTAGTAACTCACCATTCCTTTCCCTGGAAGCTCTGTAAATCAAGCTCTTAAAAAAAGCAGCAAGCTAAATTCCAAAACCCTCTCTTAGGAGAAATGCCCACGGCTGGTGGGGTCTGGACTATGTCCACCAAATGTGCAGCTCTCTTCTGCACAAACATCACTTGCTCCCGAGGGAGCCCCCGACTGGCTGACTGGCTGTGGAGACTCACACATTCCCTCTTTCCCAATGGCAGGAGGGTCAGGGGAAAGGGGTGGGAGTCGATGATGAAGCACTGCTGAACTAAATGTTCTCCTCTTCCCAGGAGAGGGAAAATCTCCAACAGTAGGAGTGTTGGCACTTTTCTAGAAGAACAATCATAAAGAACATGGGATGTAGTTGGAAATGATCTTTTCTGAAGACCAGTTTCTTTTTTAAAGGGCCACCCTCATCTTCCCTCTTACCTTAGACTGGAAGGGGGCTGTTGGAATGACTTTGCCAGAGCTGCTAGAATCCCACAAGCTGGGATCAAAGTCGCCTGGGCAGGTGGAGGGGTCCTATGGGGTACGGGCTGAGGAGCCATTAGGCCACTATTTTTCTAAGTTTATCTAAGAGCGGTAACAAAACCAAAACCAAAACAGTGTTTGCTAATAAGATCCTTTCCTTAAATACTGAGCTGAGTTTGAAGAAACTGAAATAGAAATTACTGATTTTAAAGAGGGCACGTATTACATGGAGCACTGGGTGTTATATGCAAACAATGCATCATGGAACACTACATCAAAAACTAATGATATAATGTATGGTGATTAACATAACATAATAATAAAAAAAAGAAAGAAAATAAAAAGAAAGTACTGATTTTTCTGGGAGACAATCAAAGCACAACTCACAGATCCCCTAAGCTCTTAACTCTCTTGAAGATTTCATCACCACGTAAAATCCACAAGTTTTTATTGGCAATGTTAGGTTATCAACTGCTCCACCCTCTGAGGTGGTGCCCAGTATGACTCCCAGGTCCGCCTCCATTACCCACTCCAAGGACCTGCTGGCAAAGTCTGTTCGCCCGGTGCCCTGGTCTAGCCTCATAAATTCTTTCCAGGGGAGACTTAGGACACACTCTCCCAGCTGGCAAGTGCTCTACTTAGAAGGTGCAGAATTTATTAGTGCAAAGAAAGATAAAAAGAAAGCCTGCTACCTTACGTGCTTTTACGTTCCGGTTTTTTATTAGAGTTTGGTGTTTCCAGAAATATATCTGCCCAGCTCATTGGAGCCTTTGTGCTGAATCACTGGGACTTGTTTTAGCTTCCCATGGACCTGAGTGAGCTCTGTGGCCACCACCTATCAACCAAGGTCTCTTGTGCCATGCTTTGAAAGGAAGTTATTCGCAGCAGCTCTCATTTGAGGAGAACAAAGCCATGAGGACTTGCATCTTTAACATACACATGCCAGCAAAGGCACACAGAGAGTTGATATGGAACCCAGGTCTGTCCAAACCTGGAAATCCAGCCTGTCTAGTCACCAAAGACCATCTTTTTCTAGCCTAGGGTTTTCTTCTCTCCTGTTCCTTAAGATGCCCGTTTCCATCTCCAGGCCCAACTGAGGCAAATGTTGGCCTCAGACCACAGGACAGACACCAAAGAGTACCACAAAGAAGAGAAAAGAAAATCAGATTTAGAACTGCAAAACTCTGAGAGTCCCAGTTCCCAGTACCTGTCGGACCTTGGATAAGCCACTTAATATCTTCATAGAACCCTAGTTTCTCTTTAGCAAAGTAAGTATAAATAGTCCTACTTCTCTCACCAGGCTCTCCTCCGAGAAATTACAACAAAGTGCAATTATCTTGTTTATATGTTTTATTTATTTTCCATTTCTCACTATGCTTTATTAGCTTATAAGCTCCAAGAATTCAGGGACCTTGTCTTTTTGGTTCATTAAAGAGGCTCGCTCCAGAAATAATGATCAGCATGTAGTACATGATCAAGAGGAGTGAATGAGATTTGAGTGAGGGAGGGAGTAAGGCAAGAAGGAAGGACAGAGAAAAGGGAGAACAGAATGGATGGAGCATTACTGAGGTACCATATATGAAAGTGGTCTGTAAATTATTAAGTATTACCCACATTATTAAAACAATAACTAATAGTTGATGCATTAATTACACCAGGGTGATATTTTAAAAATAAAAGCTAGATCATATTATTTCCCTGCTTAAAACCCTCCCTTGGCTTTTCATACTACCTACAATAAAATCAAACTCCTGTTAGCTTACAAAGCCTTATGGGATCTGACCCCTGGGTGGCCTCATATCCAACCAGTCTCCCCTTCTCTGCCAGGTTCCCATCACTCTGGTGTCCTGTGTTTCCTCAAACATGCAAAGTCCATTTCCACTTTGGAACCTATGTGCTAGCCCCTTCCCCTGCCTGAAAAATCCAGATGGCTGGCTCCTTCTTGTCATTGGGCTCTTGGCTTAAACGTCACCTTCTCAGAGAAGCCTTCCTATACACTCACTCCAAAGGGGCCCTCACTGACTCCTTGGTATAGTACTCTACTATTTGTTTATTCATTTATTTATTACCTGTCTCCTTCCCAGTGCCTGATGGTTAATAAATATTTATTTTTGTGTGACATTGTATTTGTTTAATGATGACATTTCATGGAGACTTTTCTAATTATTATTTTATCTCCACAGGTTTATAAGCTCAGACAAACAAACAAAAAAACACATATGGTTCCAACCTGAAAATTTCCTTTCCACTGTACATTAGCCCCCCCTGGTCTCCCCCCACACACACTTTGAGAGAAGTAGCCTGGCCCTGTGAATAAAAGCACCTGTGCCAGTCAGTTCTAATATTTGTGACTTAACTGGAGACAAGTACAATCAGTGATACAATAATTACTTTGTCCTCTAATCTATAAGGATTCTTTTGAAACATGGAAATAGTACCATTGGGTGCCAAGCTGTTCTCTGTTCTGGGCTTGGAAGCCAGCCTCCTGGCTCAGGGTAGGGGTGAAAATGAGGGGAATGCAGGGCAGAAATAGGCAGAGGGAAGCAAATGGCAGGGACACTCACTGGTTCCAGTTGGGTTTGCTTACTGTGGATCCAAGGGCAGGAGTAATTTTGTAGGAAGAGTATTGGACTAGGGCACACGGAAGGGTTCTAGAGCTGGTTCTATATCTTCCTCTTCCCTCTACTCAGACTATCAGTTCCTCTGTTATGGGAGGTGCAACTGGATCTCCTCAAAGGGGAATCCCAGCTCTGACAGTCTATGACCTTTCTCTGTGACCATGATGTCTGTGAAAAAGACGACCCATGTAATATTTCTGATGAATGCAGCTTCTCTGGACGAAGTGGGATCTCTCTGATAGGTCAATACTGTCACCCAACAAACCAAGATCACTGCTCTTGACAGTCTTCTTTAGCCTCCCCTTCCCTTCTCTTTCCTAGGGAAGTTGGTGTCCTGGGCAAATCCCCTCATTGTCACATAGGGGTCAACACCTAACTGCAAGTGCACTTCAGCTACTCCCTAAGAGATGGGTTCCTACTGCATCTGATCTTGGCCAACACGCTCCCATCTGCTTTCAACATGTTGCATCTGACGTTAAATAATGTCTCCTATTAGCATTAAAAGAAAACAATCTGGAAAAACTCACTCTCAAGCAGAGTTCAAACAGGCCACAAGTTGATGTGGAATCTCAGCTGCACAAGGTTTGTTAAAATAATAGTAGTAAATAAATACATAAATGTATATATGTATATATGCGTGTGTGCACATGGATGTGTATGTGTGTGTGCAGTGAAGCCAAAAGTCTGTGAAATGGGTCAAGAGAACAAAGACATGAATACTTCTGTCCAATTTATAAAATTACCTGGTTACAGAGGGAGGAGAAAAATTCTCTCAGTGTGGAACAAGGCATGGTCAAATGCCTGAGTGACATGGAAGGGGACTTGGGAATCTTTATCTCACACTTACTGGCAATGGGTTGAAATTCTGGTCCACGAGGTGATTGTATCCATGGTCAAAAAATGAGTGTCGTATCACAACATCAATGCCCTGATTGGCCAGCATTCCTAAAGTGTTCAACCATCTAAAAAAGCAGGAAAAATGCTACATCAATACCTCTTAAAAATTGCATATAATAAGCTCTATAGGGATTGGCTAACACACACACATATGCACCAATACCCACCATGAAATTTACCTAGTTCTTTAAAGGAGAAGATAGTATTTTAAGCATTGAGTACACAGCTGGAAGACATTTTAGGGATTATCAAATCCAACCTCTTCATTTTATAGGAAAAGAAACAGAGGTCCAAGGGAGTAAAATGAATTGCCCTTGGCCATAAAATATCTTGTTGCTAATGACTTATCTTATCCCTGTAATACTAACAAATAAAATGAATACCCTAGCCAATGTAAGCCTAATTATCACCCTCCCCGCCCCTGGCCACAGGACACACAATCACAGGAGCATCGACACTATATTCTCTGTCACTCAAACTCCCCTGCTTGCACCCTGTCCTGTACATGTAGCTTTCATGTGACTCTAACTCACATACTCCTATGACTTAGGCAAGAATGGTCCAGCTGTTTGCATCTCTCATATATCACTGTCAGCAGTCAATGCAATAATTTTACTTGGTACTATAATTAACCATGCAGAGCTTCAACTATGCTACCATCACACACATCATAATGGAGGACCTGCATTGCTCACACATTATCACATACTTCCCTATGCCAAATAGCCACTTTCCGGGGCATGCTATCCTTCAAAAATACTGCCCTCTTGCTTCTTCCAACACCCACCGTTAACTCTGCCCTTACTATTTATGCATTCAATTTGTCCACTCATTTACTCATTCATTTAATTTTCTCTTTGTATTCCTACTTCTGAAACTTTGGGAAATTTCTAATTGTAATAATATATATATATAATAAGTGTGACTGAGATCTTCACTCTTATGGTCTAAAAGATCAGGTGTTTCCCAACCCTTCCTGAGGACACATGTGAGCCTTCATCTGTACCCCTTCTCCCCTCATCTCTCACCCTAAACTCCATTCCCTGGTTCTAAGCCCCCTATAACTACTCTAGGCTGCCCAGACTCACCGTGCTTTCACATACTCACCTGAGTCTTCATACATGTTTTAACTTCTGCTTAGAATTCCCTTTCTCTCCTCCTCTAACCCATCTCACCTCATCTGGCAAATTTCTTCCCATCTGTTCATCTCTAAGTCAAGTGTCATCTTCCAAACTCTGCTGTCCCAGCCAACAGTGGTACCTTCTTCCTCTGTACCTTCACAGAACTCTTATTTATACCCTCTGCCTACCCATGATAATTACTTCCTTACTTCTCTGCTGTCCCTCAGTTGGTTAGGAGCTCACTGAAAACAGACAGGTTTTAGCTTTGTACCCAAAATATCCATCTCAGCCCCTAGCACACTGTAGGTGCTTCATACTCTTTGTTAAGTTGAAATTGATCTGGATAAAATTGGATTTAAGGAACTATGAGAATCACCATTCAGCACACTAGGGACAAATTATGCATAACTATGATTTCCCAAATTCGAAACCATATGGAACTCCAAATCAGTGACTTATAGAATTAAACTTTTTCTTTATGGGAATAAAAAGCATTGTTAATTTTTATATTATAAATGGATATTATTAACATTTTAAAATCTTTTTCACATTGACAATTGTATTTTGTTCTCATAAAAACTAACAAATATTTACTGATAATTAGAATTATAAAAACAAAATAAAACAAAGCAAAATGCAAAAACAAAAATTTTAAATCAAAAAGAAAATCTGACAATAACACAACTGAACTTTTGTTGTTGCTGTTGTTGTTCAGACTGAGACATAAAATTACTTTGGAATTTACCAACCCTGTGAAATCAGGATACCAGATTTAGTTATGCTAAGTATATAACTAATTAATTCTATAACTAACAAGTTAATATATACTAATACTGAGACACAGTATTAAATATCCTGGGGTAGAACTATAACATGAATTCTGGGTCGATGCTCTAAATCAGTGCTCTCTCCACCAATGCAACAAGAACGACAGAGTCCATGTCTAACAAATATTTACCTATAAAAACAAGTATGTCTTATTCAGCCTTCTATACCTATGCTTGCTGAACAAAGAAACAAAATGATGAGTAAATGCATTATCACGTCTAGCAGCAGCTGGATATCCATACAGGACTGTATTTTGGTATTTAAAATATCCCATTTGCTCATTCATTCATTACTCATTCAACATGAATTAATCAGCTGTAAATGCAAGGCCTTGTTATCAGCACTGAGGATAGACACAAAAATGCTTGTGTCACTATGTGAGTCATTTGTAAAGCACTGGGTGTGCAAATATCTGTATACTCATTTATAGGAATGGTATCAACTTCCTACTTGTGACCTCGATAGACCTTATAACAGTGATGTACAAAGAATATATACTCAACAAACTAATGTTAACTGGTAAACCTGGGGGATGTTTTTGCTAGTGTGGGGAGTTTTTGAAGGAACTCTAATATGAGAGGGAAGAATATGCATCCTCCTTTCCAAACCCACATCCTATATGCACATCCAGGGTCTGGAGCATTCAAAATGACTATGACCAGAACCCCTGCTTCCCTGTGCTTTCCAGAGTGGGACGGTTAGAGGAAGTTATCATCCTCTTCCTCTTGTAAATAATAAGCCCTCGGAGAGGGGAGATAAATGGTGTTCCAAGTCTCCCTTTCAGTGAAAAGTGGCAAAACGACTGGTACATCCCACCAAGGATGCTACTATAGCCAGGAGTTTCCATTCCATACAAATGGATTGACTACTGAGTGGGTGGCAGATCCTGCTAGGTGCTGGAGACACAGCAGTATGCCAAGGGTATGTCCGTAGTGCATCAGAGAGTCTCAAAGCCCTGGTTAGAATCATAAAGTTCTGATTCATGCATAAATGTGCAAGTGTCCTTGTAAGCTCGTTATTATGCCATATATTGAAAAAAGCCTGAAAGATGCCTTCTTTCCAAGGAATCTTGCTAGCTTTCTAGAGCTTCTTAGAATGCTTCATCCTCCCCAGGAAGCAATTTATGCTCCTTGGAGAACTAGATTCAAAGGACACTTTGCTGGGTGCTGCCAGCAGAGGGGAGAGCAAATCGGTGATAAAGAGGTAAGAGAGAAGACCAGGAGCCAAGTGAGCTAGTTTTCAACTGATCTGTGTCTACTACACACTGGACACCTGAACTACAACCTAACCCTGAACAACTATGTTAATCTGTGTTTGCAAAGTGGCCGCAGAGATCTATGGAGATTTGGCTGGTGCTCATGAAAAGGCAGGTCTCTCTCCAGATCCCTCCATGAAGGGCTGTAGTGTTTCCCATTTCGCATCATTCCCTGAAGGGAAGAATGATCATGGAAACACTCAGGACAACTGGGCTGCTTGCTAGCCCGGCAGAAGAGTCTGTCTATGATGGCTGAGCAAAAGCCATTCCTCTGCTGGTTCTAAGAGGCCCCTGTAGTCCTAACTGCCACTGGCTTCTTGCCTTTGCTCCACGGCTCACAAGGAAACCTGGTGGGGAGTGTATTTTTGAAAGATGACTCTCAGAACCACTGTATCAAATGCTGATTCATTCCCTTTCATTCACTGGAATCATGCTCATCGAACAACTGCTCTGTGCCACTCAATGCTAGGTGCTGGGAACACAGGCACGGAAGACCCAGCATATCATCATATATTTTTTTGGACTCGTTATCTTCATCTGCATGTGCCGGGATTCCATCTGCAAAGACAATCTGCCTGACTGCTCTGATTTGTCCTGTATAAATGTATTCAAGAAGCTGCCTTAATGGAGGGAAACTACATGTGTTTAATTAGGAACAGCTGTTAGTAAGGAAACACAAGGCTGAGGGCAGAGCTCAGCTCTTAGGAGGACCTTGCCGCAGACCAAAAAACCAGGGTCACAGGACTAGAGTGGCACAGGACCAGGTCACTTGGTGAGTCCATCGTCCTGAGGGGTCTGCCCCGCCATATGATGCTGCCAGGCCAGTGAGAGCCCCTATGCTTCCGGTGTTAAAGTCACTGTCCAGATAGCTGCGGAAGCCTTCAAGTCCATCATCCCATCACTTGCCTCTCCAAACCCTTGTGCATACTATTCCCAAAGCCAACATGGAAACACAGGTCAGACGGTGTCTCTCTCTTCCTCCAAAGTCTTCCGTGGCTTGCCACTGAGTGTAGAACAAGGCTTCACTTCTTCTGCCTGGCGTTCACAGCCTTCCACGATTGGTAGAGAGCCCCACACCCCCTCACTGCAGTCCTCACTACATCCCTGCTGCTCCTGAAGCTTTCATCACACGACTTTGCAGGGAATGATGTGAAATGGGAAACACTACAGCCCTTCATGGAGGGAGCTGGAGAGAGACCTGCCCCTCCCCTGTGCCTTTGCCCATAATGTTCCTTCTGCCTCAAATGCTCCCCTCCACCATCACCACCACCCTCCACATGTAGAAATTAGAGTCATCTTTCTATGTCCCCCTCAAATGCTACTTCCTCCAAGAAGCCCTTGCTGATCTTCCTATCAGAGAAATTCCTGATTCCTTTGACTATCTACCACTTCTTTTTGTGGACAGACTATGTAAGGCAGGAAAGAAAGATGGTCTAAGGTAGCAGCAAAGAGGCTAGACTGTGAAGCAGACTGCCTAGGCTTGAGTCCAAGCTCTCACATTTATCTCATTGGGTGGTTGTAAACTAGTAGTATCTGTCTCACTGGTTGATCAGTTATTAGACAGAGAGCACTTCAGAAAGCACGTGGCACACAGAGTTAAAATTTTTATTATGACACTAATCTCCTCTACCTTTTCTTATCTCCTGCCTCTGTTCCTCCAATCTTGTTCTTACCTATCTCCTAGGACTATGGTGAATATTAGATGAGAAATTGTATGTTGTAGGCACTGTCTTTGAACTATGGCTATTAAATAAAGGTCTTATGGCTATATGCTCACTACTACTACTATTACTACTGCTGTCTTTGCCCTGGTGCCTGCACCTGACATCTTAGTGTCTAGAGAATTCATTCATCACTGTTTGTTGAATGGGTTACACCCATTCACAAAGAAACAGATAAAGAACTTTCAGTGAGAAACGAACCTCCCCCCTCCAGCAGGCAGAATAATGAGCAGTACCACTTCACTGTCCTTTCTTCAAAGTCCCTGGGAGTGAAACTGCACGTGTTACTCACAAGAATCCTGCAGCATAGGAATCTGATAGATTGTTTGTGCCTCCAGCAGAGGTGGTCACCACACCTTCAAGCCAAATCTTCTTTCCTGGGGTATATGTATTAACCACCTGTTCACACAACAAAAGCAGAAAGGGATAGGAGATTTTTAAAAGCTGTTTGCAAGTGAGAAGGAGGACACATTCCCTTGATGGAGTTCTGCCAATACCCTGCTCCCAGGTGGTCATGATCTGTGCTTTTTCTATGACAATTCACCCCATACAGTGAGCTGGCACGCACCCCCCCACACACACAACACGCACATGCACACGCATTAACACTGACATATGTCTACTCAAAGAAATGATCATTTTTCCCTAAGTAAATCCAAGTGAAAATACGACCGTTAGAGCAACTGCATTTTCCAGGACATAAGCTGACTGCAACACCATTTACTGGAAAGCATAAATCATGTGATGCTTCCATATTAACAAGAATTGAGAAGGAAATTTTCTTAATACTCTGTTATGGAACATCCCAGGATGAGTCCACTGTCCATACATCATAAATCATAAATCATGAGGGCAGAGGTCAAAGTTTGGGGGAAATATTTTATAATCACCAGGGTATGTATGTATATTACAACCACTTTTTAAAAAAGATTTTATTTATTTGACAGAGACAGAGAGAGTACAAGCAGGGGGAGCGGCAGGCAGGGGAGAGGGAGAAGCAGACTCCCCGCTGAGCTGGGAGCCTGATGTGGGGCTCGATCCCAGGATCCTGGGATGATGACCTGAGCCGAAGGCAGATGCTTAACTGACTGAGCCACCCAGGCACCCCACAACCACATTTTGAAAATAACTGCAGTAAATATTTAAAAAAATCACTGATCCACAGATGAAAGATCCCACCTTGGGAGCTTTCCAAGCAGAGGCAAAGCCTCTTGTTAAAAGGTGGCCCTCTGAAGTTTTGAAATGGCCCAGTCTCTGGTTCCCAAGTTGGAGGCTGGCCAGACTCTCCAGATTAGGGCCCAGATCCCCTAGACAGCAGTCTGGCAGTACTTAGGGATAATGTTGTACTCTGGGAAGCCCCTGGAAGCAGAGCCTGAAACAAAGGCTTATCTATAGGTCGTTGATTTGGGAAGTAATAACAGGGAGCAGGAATGAGGAACCAGAGGACTGAATTAGGGAAAAGGCAAAACCAGTACCAGGGTGTGTTTTCAGGTTGGCAACCACTGTTGGCAACTTGTACTCAACCCCACAGGGAACTTGGTAAGAGTCTTATGAACTATGTCTCAGAACTTCCTCCCAGGGGAATTCAAGGGGAGGCATACTTATCCCTTGGCTCCTACCCTCCAAAAGGTCAAGAGTAGCGTTGGGACTATTAACCTCTGCCCCTCCCCATTACCCAACTTAATTGTGTAGGCATGAGTGTTGAGCAGGTTCCCTGAGTTCTGCATCTCTGCCTTAGTGAAGTCCCAGAGCAGGAAATAAGAAGCAAGGTTGTACCACATCCCATGGGCGCCAAGCTGGTGACAGCCTGTGCACCTGCCAAGCTCTGATCCCTGCAGCAATAGTTAGTACAGGAGGTAGGACTGAGGGGGTGCCGGTTATCCACAAGGGAAGCTGGACAAAGACAACAGTGTATTTGCATCCTATGGCCCACCAATTCCTCTTAGGCATACAAACCAAAGGAATTCTTCCTCAGGCCTCTAAGGAGACAAGTATGAGGATGTTCACTATGTCATTGTTCCATACAGGTTTCCGTTGCTAGAGGAATGGAAAAGTAAAAGGTGGTGGGTAACATACCATAAAACATTAGGCAGCAGTTGGAGCAATAGAGTCAATGTAAATCCAGCAACATGAATTCGCTTTAAAGATGTAGTGGTGAGTTAAAAAAATAGCAACAGAATGAGATTTATGTCACAATATTAATGTAATTACTCATTCACATCCACTAACACCAAATAGTTTCTAAAGATACATGTCTCTTAAGGACATGTACCAAATGCAGAAGGAAAGCATGCATAAGAGGGAGGTGAATGTGAGCAAAGATTAGAGATCAAGGTGAAAATTAAAACAAAAACAAAAATTAAAACAAAAGGCTTTGCATGAACTGATGATAGTCTGCTGTAGTTGAGAAGCATGATTTTAATTTAATTCTCTGTACCTCAGGTCCCCAAAAAGAAAAAAAAATAATGTAAGATGTAGCATAAATGCCAGAACTTTCCTTTTCCCAAACCCGGAGGCAGACATCAGCAAACAATCATGTTCCTCTTTTCATCTCTCCCTACATATAACGGCTTGTCCTCTCCCCGCATCTACTAGAGTATTTGAATTATTTGAGACCTATTTTGGAATCAAGGTTGGCAAAGTGCTCTATCCTTTCAGAAGTAAGTTGTAAAAATATTTCACAAATTTGAGATGGAAGTAAAAATTGTGATCAAGGATGGAAGAAAGATCCTGAGAATTAAAAGTGGAGGTTAAATTGGAATGTTATTAAAAATTAAGTAAGAATTCCCCCTTGTCCCCACAAAGAGAAGAGTCACTGAGGACACCACAAGGTCGTTCTCTCTCCCTTTTCAATACTGTTCTGGGTGCCAAACCCAAAGGGACCCAGAGATAGTAAAATAAGAAAACAAGGAAAACACCTTAAATGATCAAAAGACAGAGCTGGATGGTAAAACTGGACTGCACTGAGGGTTCCCCTCAAAATGTAGGGCTACAAAAACTCTCTGCTCATGAGAAACTGTGTGCTCCCTTTATAGCTAACTAGAGTGGAGTAACATATTTGTGTTTTTCTTTTTTGCCTTTGGCTTCCAGGATATTCAGAGTTTAATTTTTGCTCAAAGACAGATATTAAAATAAGGCAGTTAGAGAAAAGGGGTTAAACAAAACAAAAAGGTAAAATTATAGCATGATGAACCTTGAAGTCATTAAGCTTCGTGAAAGAAGCCAGACACAAAAGGCCACATGTTGTGTGATTCTGTTACATAAAATGTTCAGAATAGGCAAGTCTGTAGAGACAGAAAGTAGATTAGTGGTTTCCTAGGGCCAGAGAACGGGAGGGGAAATGAAGGGGAGGAGTAGGGGGGAGTGACTACAAATAGATATGGGGTTTCTTTGGGGGGTGATGAACATGTTCTAAAATTAAATACATGGTTTCACAATCCTGTGCATACCTTAGAAACTACAGGATTGCACACTTTTAAAAGGTATGCATATATTTCATGGTATGTGAATTTTATCTCAATCAAATAAAACTCTGTGTGTGTGTGTGTGTGTGTGTGTGTGTGTGTGTGTGTGTGTGTGTGGTGTCATTAGCAAAAGGAGAGGTAGAGTCTAATAGGCAGATAACTACTGTGGAAGTAGTAAGGTAGCCTGGAAGTTCTGAGTTTTGCCACACACTGGTTGCGAGATTTTGGGCTTGTTATTTTCTTGAACTTTCTTCATCGACATGTAAAGCCATGCATTGGGAGTAGAGGAAATCTAAGTTCCTTTTAAATACAAAATGTTAAATGTTAAAAGTATCAATATTTTGTAACATTAATGCTGATCCCCCTGGGCTCCTACTCCTCAAGAGTCAAGAGCATCTTTGATTATGTAAGTCAAAATTACATAAACAACAAATATGGGAGACAGAAAAAAAGAGTCAAGCTGGAGGTAAATAGTGAGAGCGGTCGAAAAAGCCACTGGAGATGAAATTACCTAAGGAGAATATCTAAAAATGAGACTAGAAAGGGGCTAAGGGTTTCCATTCCAAAACATTAAGGCATTATCAAATGCATTTATTCAATCACTCAACCAATACTTATTGAATACCTGCTATATGCCAAACAGATTCTAGGAGCAGAAATACAGCAGTGAGTGAAACAGAACAAGGCTCTGCTCTCTTTGGCTTACATTTTAGGTCAAGGGGAAAAGACTTACAATAAAAAGTAAACAAAAAAGAAGAAGATAGCAGGGGGGGAAATTGGA